>NC_133433.1:30350923-30635923 GCF_011762505.2 Arvicanthis niloticus | reverse complement strand
ATCACATAGCCACTATCAAAGTCAAGGCAGAGATTCATCCAAAAGCTAAAAGTAGAGCTACCATGTGAAGTAAGTCTAGCTAGCACCCTGAGATCTACGGGAGAACTCGAAACCAGCAGGCCACAAGGATGCTTACATCTGTGTTGACTGAGGCACTATGTCACAATAGCCAGAAATGGAACCAGCCTACATGTCCATCACAGATGAATGGGCAAAGAAAATGTGGTGTTATATATATATACAATGAAGTTTTTCAGTCTTAAAAAAAAAAAATGAAGTCAGGACATTTTCCAGATAATAGACAGAACCCCAGAGGATTCAGAAGATACTGTATGATTTCCCTCTTATGCAGAATCTAGATTTCAATGTGAGGTGGGGGTTAGTGACCAATAAAGGAGAGAAAGAGAGCTGAAGTGGGGAGAGGAGAATCTGGGGAAGAAAGGACAATGAAATTCGTGTGGCAAGAAAGCAGAAAGAACAGTGTGTGGGGAAAGAGGGCCGCAGGCAAAGGAAGAATGTGGGAGGCAGGAATAACAAAGAGTGTCTTAAAATGCCGAGAGAAACCCATCATTTTATGTACTAACTTCAAAAATCAAAATAATAGAGCAAAAAAAAAAAAAAAAAAAAAAAAAAAAAAAAAAAAAAAAAAAACGAGAAACAACTCAGAATTTAACTGGGTTTTTTGATTTCTTAATATCAGAGAAGTTTCTTGTGGCTAACTTTGATTTCAATCTACTGTTGGTAATATTTCCTAATTTACCCCAGCCTACCTGCATCCTGCTGGTGTAAGTGTGCTTCAGTTTCTGTCCCACTATGTCCCAGCTTGTCTTGAGCTGCTCCTTCAGATACAGGTGCTAATTATCTAAGTGACAAAGCCTGGCTATTTACATCCAACAGTAAAAACAACTTTGTGTCCTCCAATTAAACTGACTTTCCTGCTGACTAGGAGTCTAGCCTTCCTTTTCAAATGACAGTAAATTTGCTTTTGAAGTAAACACACTTAAGAGCTCTTATAGTGTTCATAGCACCATCAGCTCATTAAAGATTAGAATATCTAATTGACTAAACAACCTGGTTGTGTTCTTGCCCCCAGCTGCTCTACCAAATTACCACAAACTGCAGAGTTGAAAGCAACAAGAGAATTGTGTTCTTGCATACCAAGGTGCAAGAAACCTGAAGGTAGTAGACATGTAGTAGATTCTTCTCAGCTTCTAATGGTCACTGTCAGTCCTTGACATCTACAGTGGTTTGAATGTGAAATGTCTGCTATAAAGCCATCTATTTGAATACTTGGTGTCCAAAGGGTTGGATTGTTTTGGAAGATTGGGAGAGCCCTAAACAATATAAAGAAGACTACAGGTTTGAGGGTAGACCCTTGCCCACAAAATTGAAAGTAACTGTGGTGTTTTGAATAGGTTTAGCCCCCATACACTCATGTGTTGGAATGCTTGACCCACAGGGAGTGGCACTATTAGGAGGTGTGGCCTTGTTGGAGGAATGATGTCACTGTAGAGACAGAGATGGAGGTCTCACATATGTTCAAGTCTGGCCAGTGTGACACAGTCCCCTTCTGCTGAGCTCAGATCAAGATGTAGAACTCTCAGCTCCTTCTCCAGTGGTATGTCTGCCAGGATGCTTCCATATTTCCCACAATGACAATAGTGGAGTAAATTTCTGAACTGTATGTAAGCCAGCCCCGACTAAATGGTTTTTTTTAATAAGAGTTGCTGTAGTTATGGTGTCTCTTCACAGCAATAAAACCCAAACTAAGACAGTAACTCATTAAAATAATCTGTCTTTTATCTTGCTCTCTCTCCTTATTGAGGGAATACAACCTGGGGCCTCATAGACACTTGGCAAACAGTCTACACTGAGCAATGCTCCTCTGCCTTCTGAGTTCTTTTTTCAAGTGACATGCATGTATCTAAAGGGAGTGTCCCTCAAATTCAAAGGCACATATGAATTCTTTGTAAGCACACAGCCACATGTGTTAATGCAGACCTGCTATCCCTGCATGGAAGGCTGAGTCAGGATGATCACAAATTCAAAGCCAGTCTGGGTTACATAGTAAGACTCTGTCAAAAATAAACAAAATAAAATTTGGGTTCTAAGGTGAGTTTGTAGCTCTGTGGTAGGGTGCTTCCCTGACATGGATCTTGGGCCCAGTCCTCAATACCTTTTGTTTTAAAGCAGGGAACTTGGGGTGAAGCCTACTGTCAGTGGTAAAACTAGTTCAAAATACTTCAGTAAGATGATTTGAATGGGAAGAACCTTTTGAGATATTTTTTAAAAAAAAAATAAACCTACCTTACTATTTAGAGTTTTGAGATTTATGATGATGTGTCTGCAGCTTCTATTTTAGAGTCCCAGTTTAAAAATAGAACTAAAAGGTATTTCCAAAGAATGTTTTATGCTAGCTGGGAGGTAGTTAGCTGGTAAAGAACTTGCCTTGTAAGACACAAAAACCTCAGCATGAGTCCCAGAACCCACATTAAAAAAAAAAATCTGAATGTCAAAGAAAAGGGAAGAAGGTAGTGAGGGAAGGGCTTTGTAAGGGTGAGACTGGAAGGGGAGGAGGAAGGGGGTTGTGATTGTAATGTAAAGTGAATAAGTAATTTAAAAAATCTAGATGTGGTGGGTGTGGCTTGTAATCTCAGTGCTAACCAGACTTGTCTAATCTGTGAGATCTGGAGCAGTAAGAGACCTTGATTCCCAAATATGGTGAACAATAATACCCAGAGTCCATATCTGGCCTTCACACAAACCACAAATGCACCTGTACACACATGAAAATAATATGAATAAAGGAATACATAAATAAGAGAAAATAATTATCTTTTCTATAAAATATTTTATTTTATGGTAGAGGTTTTTTTTTTTTTTTTTTTTTTAAGAAAATAAATAGTTTAAAAGGCAAGGCCTTCTTCAGTAGCTCTCATAAGAGAATCCAGGGGTTACCCTATGTTTAGAATGAATCTATGTGACTATACACATTGTTCACATAAGACAGTAATAAGGTAATTCCTCTATTCAACATGCACTTCCTGAGACTAAGTGGAAAACAGAGTTGTACTTAGTAGAGAAGCACTGGGTTCCTTCTGATTATGGGTCTCTGTTGCTGCTGAAGCAAGCCAAATAGGTCCCAGTGAAAAGCCTTTGTTTGTCATGCTTGGAAGAACACCTGTCATCCTTGCTTCAGATGTGAAAAAAAACACCTATAAAATACAGCTGCTTCTGGGGCCGAGGGACCACACAGCAGCCTCCCTAATAGCTGGAGAGTGAGTCAGGCAAGGTTCCTTCAGGCCCCACTGGGTTTGACTCCATCTAACTTCTCCCTTGGCAGCTCTGTTCAGTTCTGCCAAGGCCCCCCGCTTGTCTTGTTTGCCGGCATTCTGTAATGTGGACTTAATTATGTTGACCCCAAAAGTACTTTTTAGAAGACGTTTGCCACAGAGATTTATTAAAAGGAAAAAATGATTACCTTCCAGATTTCGTTTTGTTTTGTTTCTTGCTGTTGAAGCTGCTGGGACACAGTCTTGAGCTATGGGGATAATGGATAATGGATAATGGTGGAAATAAATCCTTGCGGTTCTCTGCTAATGGTGATTGATGAGCTGATGGGAGCCAGTTGGTATCCAAGGAACAAAGCCAGATTTTAATAGCACTTTAATTCTGGAAAATTAGAACACTTCCTTGCAGAAACTCAAAGTAGGGATGGTTATGCAGCCATTCAACAACTGAGCCTGCTTTCGGGGAACAGGAAGCATAAATCCGGCCTTTGTCCTGGGTGGCTTGAACATGTCCACTTTGGATAACATTTTACATAAGAAAAGAGTTCTAGTAAATAACACATAGTTTACTCATGTGCTCAGTGAAGTGTTTAACTCTATCAGAAAATGTTCTCACTGACAATGCCTAAAGTTCTGAGTAGAATACTTTCTTATTATGAAGAAACATTTTTGACTTTAAGTCATGGTTAAGGCCAAGGATGACTCTGCCTTCTAATCCTGTAAGATGATGATGAACATTGATCCAAGTCAATCAGTCTTCATGGTAAACTAAGTGAGAAGCTGAAGAGGACTCTGGACTCCTCCAACCCTGTACCAAATAAAAAGTGAGATGCCTCTTGAGAAATGGTCTTACAATCTGTCCATTGTCCAGCTGCTGTAGAAACTGCCCCCTGGCTTCATTTGTGTCTCCAACCTGTCTCATGTATTTCACCCACCGACCAATTTATACTACAAATACAAAAGCCTTGTATGGCATCCTTGGTGGTACTTCTTATAGAAGCATCATTGAGCTTTGGTAGGCATCAGAGTCACTGATGGCAAGATAAACAAAGACAGACTGCTAGGCATCTCCCCAGTATTATTCCATAATAATGAAACAAGACCTGGGAATTCACATGTCCAACAACTCAGCATATCACACTCCACATTGCTGATCTGATGCTGCTGAGCCAGGGAACCCGCTCTGCAGAAGGAAGATCAACACACTTGATTTCCTTACATCATATGCCCTTCACAATCTGCCTGACCTCCATGAAGTACCAGCAAAGATACACTGCAGAGCTTTCTGTTCCTTGGGGCTTTCAGAGTTATGTGTTGCACAAATGAGGAATATCCTGACTGGTACCATCTGGAGTTGCTCAGTGCACAGTCTTGTATGTAGCCGCCATTAATTCACCTCCACACCATGCCTCCTTAGGAATACCTCCAGTCCCAAAATATTATACAGAATGTTTTGAGCAAACCATGGTTTGGGGAGCCTCAAAGCCATTGTCCATCCTCTCCTTTCAGCCTGCTTTACATTTACTTTCCCTTTTGAATGAAATTTTCATCCTATGTGTCCTTCATGGCTTCCCACAAAAGTACTTGTGATTAGAATTGCACTTAGATTAACCCTTTCTAAAACCTTTCCAACACAAAAAGCAAGAGCATTACAAAACCTGAATAGAAATGTAAAAATGCAGAAATGCCCAATCATCCTGTCAGAAGAAAATAAAACACATTCAAAACATGGGCTTGCTCTGCAAGGTTCCAAGGATTATCTTTTTAAAGAGCTGGAAACCTGGTAACAATGAGAAATGGTGAAGAAAGCTTCTGTGCATTGTCTTACTTTTTCCTAAATCTTTAAGAATCTGAGATGTTGAATAATCACATGGTACTTTAATGTTATTCTTATAAATATGTATTTCTTCAATAGAATGTGCAGACTTCTTAATATTTTTTAATTTTATACATTTTTTAATATTTTCTGTGGGGCTTTACATTTGGTCACATGATTGGTATGTAGGTATATAAAATATATGTATAAGTGCTAGGAAAAAAAGAATTGTTTTCTTTAGTTGTCTGACCCCTGCTAAGTCAACCATATACCAGGGAAGGCCCACTACTAAGATTAGTTGAGCAATACAAACTTGACTGGATGGGGAAGAGGGTGAGGAAAACTCAAAATTGGGTTTAAAGGTAAGGAAGGTAGAAAGGTTGGTTATGGGAGGAGCTGGGGTGAATATATTCAAAACAATGCATGAAATTCTCTAAGAGTTAATTAACTAATCAACTCTCTAAGAGTTAATAAAATACTGTTAAGAGTAAAATAAAATGTGAGTATATGCAAATGTGTTTTAATATATAACCTGTATCATTCATTATTCTCAGTGGCTTAACATTGCACAAGTCTGAATCATACAGATCTATGCATGCAGCTAGCACTGTATGCACCGGTTATATTACATGCAAACTCAATAAAGATGTATTATAGAGTGAATACAACACTTCTCTTTAAGTAAATGTATCCTTCCATGAAGGTGACAGCCAACGCCAATATCAATTCAACAACAGACTTACTAAAGGATTAAGGATTTAAAGTAGGAAAGGCAATCTCCATAGGATAATGAAGAAGAGAGGATTAATTTTAAAAAAGTATAGATCTGAAAACTAGGAAAAGATTATGTTGAACTTGTAAAGCTGTTCAAGATAGGAATTTCTATTTAAGAAGAAAAATGATTAATGCCAGTTAAAGATATTAGGTTGATTTTGGATTATTAAGAAGCCAGCCAAAATGATAAAACCACTGGCATGTTCTCTCAGAGTTAAAAAAATTTGGCTTTCTTTCGTTACTTATTTATATTTTTCATACCAAGCCTTGCTATGCTGAGTGATCCTACTACTTCAGCTTCGTGAGTTCTAGAACGACAGGTATCATACTTGGGTAGAAAATCCTTAATTTCTTCAAGGGTCCATTCT
Organism: Arvicanthis niloticus; assembly: GCF_011762505.2. Taxonomy (NCBI): domain Eukaryota; kingdom Metazoa; phylum Chordata; class Mammalia; order Rodentia; family Muridae; genus Arvicanthis; species Arvicanthis niloticus. Next base: position 30,629,675 of record NC_133433.1, on the reverse strand, counting down.
CATTTTCTCCAGCTTTTTGGGGGGTTGGGGTGCAGTATCATGGGTGGGGGTTGACTCCTTTATCCAAAATACATTCAGAAAGTGCCTGTTCTGTTAGACACTGTAAGAACTTCCACAGAAAGTTCAGTAGTAATTGCCACAAGCCTAAAACCTTGTTTGAGAAACAAAATTGTGTCCTATGAACTTGTTGAATGATTAAGAGAGCTGCAAGGCTGTATGGGTATACGAGAACATGAAGAGCACTCTGGTGAACCAGCGCTGGAAAGGGGGTATTATGAAAGATAGCTGAGAGGATTCCACTGAGGGCAGAAACAAGACTCTATACAGTATGAGTTTGCTGTTGCTTGTCACGGGGAGCCACCATTAAACAACTATATCCCAGCCATTGTCAATCTTTAAGTCACCCTGTTAAATCTTCCAGGTGCCCAGGAACAAGCTGATATACTTGAGGGCTAGAGAGAAGACTCAGTACTTGCAAGGGATCCCAGTGGATCCCTCATGCCCATGCCAGGTGGGCATCATGACTGTGGGTCATTCCAGCTTCAGGGGATTTGATTGTCTCTACTGGCCTCCACAGTCACCTGCATTCACATGCACAAACCCAAACACAGAGAAACATGCATACATAGAATTAAAAATTAAAGCTGGTCAGACATCCTGGAGTAGAGATTGTTCCCAGGCCAGTATGCCTGATCAAATACAGAACACTTTCTTAAATTTTCATTTCATACAAACATCAAAGACATTTTCAGTACATACCAGATAAACATTCAGTTTAAATACAACTAAAATATTCTGTATTTTTACCTCCTAAGTCTGGCTACACTCTGCAAAAGAGGCAGCTCTTCAAGTGTAAGTAAGGCTACAGAAAGAAAATGTGCAAATTCAAGTCAGTGCAGAAAGTGTTCATGAACCTCTTGTTTACAGTGAACACAGGAACTAACATTCCATGTAAGTGTTCCCAACACCTGAGCTGCCTGGGAAACTGGAAGAAGGGGCAAGTTAGAAGGTTTGCAGTTGTTAAAAGTCCAGCTTCGGGAAGTCCATTGGCACCAAACATCTGAGAACCTGATGTTTTCCTGGCTCCCCTAATTATGCCATGCACTTGAACATGGTCTCTTTGTAGGATATTGGAGGGGGGTGTCTAGGCTTTTAGAATATGGACAAAGATTCTTCTTTTGACTCAACAGGAATTGATGTATGATTTGAGAACTTCTCAAATAAGGATAATAATGAATACTGTTAGTGCTTTACAATTTACAAAAACCTAACATGAACTTTGTTTTATTTGTCCTCAAGACATGACTGTCTAGATAGAGAAAGCAAGTATTTTACTTTCTACATTCTGTACATGAGACTACTGACTCTCAAAAAGCTACTTCTGATGTCCACGGTCAGAGAGAACACAGGATGTCAGGACCAGGGTTCAAGCTCAAGCTCTTGACCCTCAGTCACATCATGTCACTGACAGCCCTGTCCAATGCCACATATTTACTAGACCCCTCAATCTTTGCTTCTTTGTGTTTCCCATTTTTCTTCTAGCTCAATTATTATAATGTACAATTTCTAAGCAACTGAGCTTGATGAAACCCCGTTGAAAGGATTATTGGCCTGGGTCTCTTCTTGCATCTTTCCCCAGGGTCTCTTCTTGCATCTTTCCCCCACAACCCTTTGCACCCATACCAAAGGTCAGGATCTAAACCTTCAAGGAGAGTGTGAGATTAGTTCAGTAGCAAGGTCTTGTCTAATGTATGCAAGTCTCTGGGTTCAATCTCCAGCACAGCAACAGAAACAAGCAAATATAATTAATTAAATATGCATGCAGTCAACAAGAGAGGATCCATGAGGATTCTTCTTGCTCCTAAAGAGCTAGCAGAAGGCGAGATGTCTGTCTTCTACCATGCTTGACTAGTCTCCGCTTTTACTCTTAGGCTCCCCAAAACTTCGCTGAGAATCAGTTATTGTGTAAGACTGGCACCATCTCCAACTCACTACTGCTCCTATGTCTATAAATATTTTAAGAATAATAGGAAATTCCACTTATCAGCTTTCATCCATGACTTGCTTCCTAAGATCTAACCCTTTCAGATATGGAAATATATCAGGGTTAATGAAACTAAGCTTACTTCAGAAGACAACAGCAGAATAGTAAATGTGCTCCATGTCCATAAGATATCCAAACTCCCCCTTCCCCAAAAAATAGGTTTGTGTGTGAAATTGAAAAGCAATCTAAACAGGGTTGCTTCCCACACCCCACATCTCCCCATACAGAGAACACTGTACACATGGACAATCCCTCATCCAACTATCCCACAAAACTGTAAGGGGAGTGAATTCTGGGAGCACATAATCACTGGGGTCATAATAACCTTGCCAGCAATTGAACTTTATAGTGATGTATGTTCTTTTCATTTGGTCATCTGGTGTTGGAGCATAAGCAGTCTTGTCTGAATGAGAGAACTTAAGCATGGAGCCCCTTTTGTTCTGGATGAGTCAGGAATGTCAAAACAAGAAGGGGCAGTTAGGCAGTCTGTAGCCTTCAGCCTTAGAAAGGTGGGCACCATGTGGCTCAAAAAACAAAGGCTGGAACAGAAAAAAAAAAATAATGTGACTCTTCCTTCAGTGGGACTCAGAGCATTTTGGTTTTGTTTGGCTATTCCCAGTAGTCATCTGGGGAGTAGATCTAGGAGATGAGGGCACTGAATTCATGCTATTCTTACCAAATTCCAGCCTCTTCCTTCTACAAGTGGGCAGGCATTTGGCTGGTAGGCTTGGAACAGCCAACACATTGTATCTCTATTCTGAAAGTAGAAAATTATTCATGCTTCTAAGAATGCTTTTCACAGCCCTCTTCCTTCCTGTCAGTTTAAACAACTTATCCTTTCCCTGAGAAGTCTATGTCATTCTTCTCCACATTGTTTTCCACGGCTCATCCAAACCATCAATTATGCCCTGCTAGGAAGAGAAATAAAGCCAGAGAGCTGTATGGCCGTTCAGAGAATTTAGCCTACTTCACTCACCTCTTGACATGTGCTCATGGGAAGGAAGGCAGGCTTAGGAAACAAAGAGGCAAAACCACTGGTGCCGTCCATGTGAAGCACAGAGATTTCTATTTGTGTGACAGACAGACGGGCAGTGAGGACACGGCAGATGAAGACATGGAAGAAACAGGCTATAAAGCTATATGCATATTTCAAGACATGAAGCACCTGAAGCAACCTCTGTCTGATCCTAATGTAGGTGTTTTAGTCACAAATCACTATTTAGGTCAAAGAATATGCTTGAAAGTGTTGAAAATACAGATAGGAAACTGGTTGTGGTAGTACAGATCTGTAATTCCATCACCTGCAAACAAAGGATGCGTGGTTGGGAATCAGCGGCCAGCCTGGACTACAAAACAAACAAACAAACAAAAAAAAAAAAAAAAACAAACAAACAAAAAAATCCTAGAAACATATTTAAAATGAAATGTGCCCTGGAGATGTTGCTCAGTTGGACTTGGCGTCTTCCTCTGGTACACAACCCACCCCAGTAGCATAGAAACACAATCCCAGCACTTGTGAAGTTTAGACAGAAGGAAATGAAACTTTAAGATGTTTCTCACCTACACGATAGGATCGAGGTCACCCTGGAATATGTCAGATCTGTTCTCAAAATAAAAACAAACAAATGAACAACAACAACAACAAAAACCAGTGTGGAAGGCTCTCCAGTGTTTCTTAAACTTATCACACTAGATGTTTTACAAAGAACTTTCTTCGTGATCCAGTCAGTGATCCTCTGAAGCAAGCAGGGGCACCTCATTTTGAGATGAGCCTGCTTTGTCTTCATACGTAGCAGAACCATGTGTTTTAATTCCTTGCCCTGCATTTCTTTTCACCACAAGGGATCCATTATCTACAGATAACTTCAGCAAGTGGATGTGACTAAAGCCAGTCTTGGACTGCTGTGCATACTCAAACAGAAATCTATGCGTCCAACTTTGAGTGTCCACTACAGAAGTGTGAGAGCTCTGTCTATAACTCCATGTCAAGCTATAGTGCCTGTGTCAAAACGAAGGACAAGAATACGCATCCCAGTGACTCAAGAGACAAAAGACTCATCCAGAAAGAATGTCTGTTCCCCATAACTAAATGCTTACATTATACACAGGGCAAGATTTTTCAAAGCCAACTCTTTAAATTTTTTTTTTCTTAAGCAACAAAATTTAATTCTGTCCACTCAACCAAATGTCAGGGTCATCCAGGACTTGTCTTGGGTTTGACTTACAGTCATGACTAGAATAAGGAAAACTGTTAAAGTAAACATGGATCTGCTAAATGTCAGTGAGAAAGGGACCTTGACAATGAGCTAATTCAAATCTCCAGGGAAGCTGAACCAACATCACACACCTAGTTGCTTGAAGAGCCACTTCCTTTGCCATGAGCAAACCTAAGTCTGCTTGCTAAAACTGAGGGAAACAGTCTGGCTCTGCTGGGTCTGGAGGGCAATTTAAGGCAACACATTAGAAGCCTGAGCCAGTCATGTCCTACCTTATGCTTTACTTAGTAAGTAAGCAAAGCACGCCATCAGGTTCATTGTGCTTAGTGCAGATATCTACGTTTAGAATTTTATCCTATAGCTCTGAGAAAATTTTCACATTTATGGTACTGAAAGTCTCTCTAATAAACTAACAAACATGCAGTTGACTTATTGCTCTACAAAAGTCACCTTTGGTGTTGAGGACCGCACTAGTCCCATGTTGGGGTGGCCAAAAAATGTCTCGGCCTGAGCAAAATGTTGAGGCCCGGGCCGACCCATGTTTGGGCGGCCACTGTATCCCGGCCCAAGCTGCCGCTCCGGTCTTTAGGTCGGGGGTTCAGCAAGAGCGAGGGTGACGGCAGATTCTACCTAATGTCTGAGATTCGTCTCTGATGATCCCTCTATAGTCTCTGATCTCCATCTATATTCTCTGATCTCTGGTTCTGTCTTCTATCGTCTCCCTAATGTCTTCTCTCTGCTGTGTCTCCCTAATGTCTGAATCCTACTGTCTGCCTCTGCATTTTATATGTCTTACTTCTAAGCCACGCCTCTAAGTTACACCTTTAATCATGCCCTTAGGTCTTGTCTCTCACTCTGATCTCTATACTTCTAAATCATACTCTTAAATTACACACCTTTAATCTCACACACCTTTAATCTCAATGTATCTAAACCAAGATTATCAGAGTGTTCTCAGCTGTTGTAGGCTATTGTAGTTTAAATCTCATGTCAGGGTATATGGCTCAAGATGGCTGCAAAGCTGATAGCCGCTTTCAGCTAAAAGTCGGGCCCCCAACACTTTGGTATGTATGGAGTATGTCTGAGAAGCTGTTCTTCTGAGAAAATGCCAAGCTTCACAAGATATTCAAAATGAACCATTCCTCCAAGTGGAGAGCAAATGGTTTCTAGCAAATTGACTTCGATGTGAAATAGAAAACAATGCATGTCAGGACCTTTGGTTTCCCCGCTGAACATGTGATGTTGCTAGGAGCTTAAATGTTTGGTTTTTCTACAATAATTCCCTTTCTTCACAGATGTCCTCTGGCCCATTTCATTTGTATGCTAACTTTTCAAGTGTTAAACGAAGTCGTCTTTATCAGGTTGTAAACATCTAGATTATAGTCTGCGTTAATATTACACAGCATTTCTGGGTTTTAAATTTTTTGAGTAAGAAATCAAACAATGGGAGTGCTGCAGTGGCCAGGTGCATGGCCGAGTGCTCGTGCCCTGTCGTGGGGCAGGATGTGTGGAAGTTGGGGTGCGTGTGCTAAGTTCTCCCCGGCAGGACACATAAACCTCAGGCACTTCGGGACATTTGGAGCTTGGACTTGATTGTGGGTTATTCTAGCAGATTCCCAGCAGGCAGAAGGGCAGCCAGGAACCTAAGACTTACTTTACTGTGGTCCTGGAAGGTACCCGGAATCCCTGGTTGTGGGGCCAGTGCAGGAACAAAGGATGTGTCCTCTTTACCTGGTTAAACTGGTCGAGTGTGGCAAGGATGTTTCTGCAGCTTTTTTTTTTTTTTTTTTTTAATGTTGTAATAGTGACACTTTTCTTCTGTCTGTAGTATCAGGATTTTTGTTGTTTTGTTTTCGAGGCAAAGTTCTCTGTAACAGTCCTGCCTGCTTTGTAGACCAGGGTGGCCTCAAACTCAAAAGAATCCTCTGCCTCTGGATTGCTGGGATGAAAGGACCACAATGCCTGGTGTTGTATTTCATTTTTAATGTACCAAGACTTTATTGGGAGATGGTAATTTGTGAAGAAAAGCCCTTATAAATTTACTTCATATGCGATTTTCAAAGTTAAAAAAAAAAGAAGAAGAAGAAAGAAGAAAAAAAAGGAATCAAACAGTGAGCTGGAGAGATGGCTCAGCAGTTTAGAGCTCTGACTGCTCTTCCAGAGGTCCTGTGTTCAATTTCCAGCAACCACATGGTGGCTCACAACCATCTATACGGGGCCCTCTTCTGGTGTGTCTGGCGCATGAGTACAGCAACGATGTACTCACATGCATAAAAGAAATAAATCTTGAAAGAAAGAGAGAGAGAGGGAGAGAGAGGGAGAGAGAGAGAGAGAGAGAGAGGGAGGGAGGGAAGGAAGAAAGGAAGAAAGGAAAAAAGAAAGAAAGAAAGAAAGAAAGAAAGAAAGAAAGAAAGAAAGAAAGAAAGGAAGGAAGGAAGGAAGGAAGAAAGAAGACAGCTTTGAATACAAGGAAAACTGAAGACCTATTATTCTTTGTCCAAAGGTTGAAAGAGAGGGAGGGGTACGGCTCAGTGGTACATGAGTGGCACGTGCCTCGCATGTATAAAATCCTGGGGCTGGTTCCTGATGCCATACTTTTAAAAAGAGTTTTAAAATAGCAAGATGGATTCATTTGCATTTCTGAATATCTTCTTTCCCTCAAAATTGACAAATATCAGTATCATCATAGAAACTGTGCTGGGGAGCTATTCAATGTGGGTATATAAAGTATGGGTATCTGTAGAAGAATCAGAGAAGAAATCCCAATAGTAAGATGTCCAGAGCTGGGTATGGTAGCACATGCCGGTGGGAACCAGAGACAGGAAGTTCAGAAGTATGAAGCCAGCCTGGGCTACATAGTGAATTGAAGGCCAGCCTCTGGTGCATACTGAAATCCTGTCTTAAAAAAAGAAAACTCATAGTGTGATAATGAGAGTGTGCCCCCCTCAAACCTGCCCATGCAAGCCTGGTTTCTTGTGTTAGAGCATGATAACAGGTAAGAGGTGAGCAGTGGCTTCAGATAAAGAATAGTGTAGGAATCACCCTGCCATTGGCTGATAAAGGACAGCCTCAATGCGAACGTTCCTGTCTTGATTCCAGTAGACAGTCCTTCATCCTCAGGCTCATCTAAGTCGGCGTTCTTACTGGCTTTTCCACTCCATACGTCTGTTAGAAGAGGTGAAGACAGCTGCTCCTATTGGGATACACTGGCCTGCCTTTTAAAAAGAACATTTGACAGATAGATTGATTTTGAAAAGTTATGCCGTATGTTTTGAGTGCCGTTTTTCCATCCACATCTCTTCCCTGATCCTTCTCACCAACCTCTACCCACCCAGCTCCATTCTTTCTCTCTCTTTAGAAAACAGACAAACAAAACAGAAAAAAAGAGCGCTAGAAGCACACGCAAACATAAAAACACAAAATTGGAAAATATAATATATAAGTAAAGGGTCAGTGAGATTTTTTTAAAGCCAAATAAAGCAATATGAATCAAAAATAAATTTCCAGAATAACCAATGAGCTCATGTCTTGTTGGCCTTCTACTGCTGAGCATGGGGCAGACCGTTAAGTGTGGCTTATATACCTATCCCATAGGACTGGTTATTCCTTTGCACATGGCTGTCAACTGGAGATTGCTTCTTGGTTAGGGATGGGAGCTCATGCCCTCGCCCCCCTCTCAGTACTGGGGCCCCACCTGGCTTGAGCCTATGCAGATCTTGTGCTGCTCCATTCTCTGTGAGAACACGCATGTGTCAGCGCTGTTGTGTTTTCTCGGCATCTCCCATCACCTCTGGATTTATTTTATTTATGTATGTGTGTGTATCCATGTGTGGGGGTGTCCTTAAAGCCAGAAGGGAATGTCAGATCCCTGGAGCTGGAGCTGGAACTGGAGTTAGAGGCAGTGGGAACACCTGACATGAGAGCCAAGAGCCAAACTCAGATCCTGAGAAAGAACAGAAATGTTCTTAACCACTGAGCCATATCTCCAGGTCAACTGGCCTACCTTTGAAAAAAAAGGAATTTCTGAAGTATACTCAAGGAACAATACATTACCTGGTTCTAGGGGAAAGAAAGCAAAACCATGCTAATAAAGCACCATTTTGGAGCTGAAGAGCCATGTATTTTCATTTAGTATCCATAAGATGTTCTGAGATGCCTTTTGCTCTTACGATTTTCCTTACAGTGGGTGCAGAGAAAAAAAATAGGAGCTAGATGAACAGGAAGAGAAACAATGGAAGATAGAAATGAAGCATAACAGGAAGGAAGCGAGAGGAGAATAACCCCAAGGTAGAGGAGCTTACAGACATAAAGGGAAGGAAACAGACTGGAGAGATGGCACAATAGGAAAACCCACTTGTCATGCCAGCTGGAGGACCTGAGTTTGCAGAAGCCCTGTGAAAGACGGTACACAGCACAAGCATCTGTAGTCCCAGTACTCCTGCAGGGAAATGGGCGGCAGAGACAGGAGTCTCCCAGAGTCTCCCAGGCGCCAGTCTAGTGTACACTGCAGAAAAACATCAGCAACCCGGCTCAAGAAAGGTCGAAGATGAGGGTGTTCTCAGACCACCACACATTTCCTTTTAAAAAGGAAATTCTGAAGTACACTCAAAAAAAAAAACAAACAAAAAAACAAACAAACAAACAAAAAAAAAAACAATACATTACCTGATTCTAGGGGAAAGACAAAAGGCATTTTTTTAAAAGGCACCATAGCACATAGGTACCTTCATACACACATACATAGACACACACACAATGTATACATACCAAGAGGGGGAAGAGAAGTCCGAAGTCCTAATACAAACTATTTTTTTTCACAGTTTAATAAGCATTGGGCTATGGCCTCAAGACATATCACTGTGCTTGAAAATGTTAACTAGATGCTGAGTCTCTATGTAAAACAGTCACTGTTTGGTTGTTTTCCTCAGAGCTAAATACAAAACCTGTTACTAATGATACTTGTCAAAGTTAGAGAGCCTTAGCTCAAGGGGTTACTCCTTTCTGATGGACGTTCATCCATGCAAGAACATAGATAAAGATCAGAAAAAGCCAGTTGACCCAAACTAGGCAAAGTGTTTCCTACTCCAAGAGCTATATACTCCAAACGTACCCGTTTTTCTAAGCATAGATACACCCTCACATTGCTCTCTAGCCCTAGTCTTCCTGATATGCCCCCCAATCTAGAATATTAAGTTAGAATCAGGAAATTTCCCCTTACACTATCTATATTTTGTATGGACTTATAGATTTCCCAAATTCCCTTTCTGGTACTTTGTGACCCTATGCTGATGTCCTGGGTCAACATCTGAATTTAGCAATGTCTGACTGCTATGCAGTTGTTACACAGCCAGTAAGTAGTAACGACCATTGCACTCATTCGACATATTTGTAAACAAGACACAGAAAGGTTAAATAATCTGGCCGAGGTCTCACGGTAAACAAGATAGCCAATGCCAGAGCTTGGGCAGCAGATTCCTACTCAGTCTCTAGATCCTCTTGTTGCTTCCTTCTGATACTGGCCTCAAATCGATGCTGACCAATGAGAAGTGTTTGTTCTTAGAAGGCATCTTGCCTGGCCACTCCTTCATATTTGGGTTCTGCATTGGTGAGCACAGCGGTTAAAAAAAACAGAGCCTTGAGATTCTCTGCTAATCTTATATCGCATGTAAGGTAATTCACTCAAGCAGCACAAACCAGGTAACTATGAAAAACAGGTTAAGCTTTTTAAGAGAGACCAGATGATTGCCCCCCCCAAGAAGGTATGACAACCATATGGAGCCTTTTCCAATTGGTGGTAACTGCAGACAGTGGAGAGTAATCTAAATACCGAAATCTAAATGTGCATGAGGCTGTTTAGCAAAGTTGCTCATAAAGAGTATTCGTGTTCTGTAGGGAACTCTAGGTTATAAAAACCTTTGTAAAGCCTTTCTGGAATAACTAAGAGCATTCTCTATCTCTCAAAGAACGGTCAATGCATGTGTGGTTGCCAGAGCGACAAAGAGGCTTTGCTAATGTGGACCTCCTTCTTCTTTCCAGATCTTGGCCATCGTGTCTATCCTGTTCATCGTTCTTTCCACCATTGCCCTGTCTCTCAACACACTTCCGGAGCTGCAAGAAAAGGATGAATTTGAGCAACCCAGTGACAACCGGAAGTTGGCACACGTAGAGGCTGTGTGCATTGCTTGGTTTACTATGGAGTACCTTTTAAGATTCCTGTCCTCACCAAATAAATGGAAATTCTTTAAAGGCCCACTGAATGTCATTGACCTCCTGGCCATCTTGCCATACTATGTAACCATCTTCCTCACCGAGTCCAGCAGAAGTGTGCTGCAGTTCCAGAATGTGAGACGCGTGGTCCAGATCTTCCGAATCATGCGCATCCTCAGGATCCTGAAACTCGCCAGACACTCAACGGGCCTTCAGTCTCTGGGCTTCACTCTCAGGCGGAGTTACAATGAGTTGGGTTTATTAATATTATTTTTAGCCATGGGAATAATGATATTTTCCAGCTTGGTGTTTTTTGCTGAGAAAGATGAGGATGCTACAAAATTCACCAGTATCCCTGCATCATTTTGGTGGGCTACCATCACCATGACCACTGTGGGCTATGGCGACATTTACCCTAAAACACTGTTAGGGAAAATTGTGGGTGGCCTCTGCTGCATTGCAGGAGTCCTGGTTATTGCCCTTCCTATACCCATCATTGTGAACAATTTCTCTGAGTTCTATAAGGAGCAAAAACGCCAAGAGAAAGCTATTAAAAGGAGAGAGGCTCTTGAAAGAGCCAAAAGAAATGGAAGCATTGTTTCTATGAACTTAAAGGATGCCTTTGCTAGAAGTATGGAACTGATAGACGTGGCTGTGGAGAAGGCTGGAGAGTCAGCCAATACCAAGGACTCAGTGGATGATAATCACCTGTCTCCAAGCCGGTGGAAGTGGGCCAGGAAGGCGCTGTCGGAAACAAGCTCCAACAAGTCTTACGAGAATAAGTACCAGGAGGTTAGCCAAAAAGACTCCCACGAACAGCTGAACAACACTTCTTCCTCCAGCCCACAGCATCTGAGCGCCCAGAAGCTGGAGATGCTATACAATGAAATCACCAAGATACAGCCGCATTCCCACCCGAACCCAGACTGCCAAGAACAGCCGGAGAGGCCATCTGCATATGAGGAGGAGATAGAAATGGAAGAGGTGGTTTGCCCACAGGAGCAGCTGGCTGTGGCACAGACCGAGGTCATCGTGGACATGAAAAGTACCTCCAGCATCGACAGCTTCACCAGCTGTGCCACTGACTTCACAGAGACTGAGAGATCACCCCTGCCACCACCCTCTGCCTCTCATTTGCAAATGAAGTTCCCCACAGACCTCCCAGGAATGGAGGAGCACCAAAGAGCCAGGGCACCTCCATTCCTTACACTAAGCAGAGATAAGGGGTCTGCTGCCAGGGAGGCTGCACTGGATTATGCACCAGTTGACATTACTGTGAACCTCGATGCCGGGGCTTCCCATGGTCCTTTGCAACCCGACAGTGCCAGCGACAGCCCTAAGAGTTCGCTGAAAGGGAGCAACCCCCTCAAGTCCAGATCCCTCAAAGTGAACTTTCAGGAGAACAGAGGCAGTGCACCTCAGACCCCACCTAGCACAGCCAGGCCACTGCCAGTAACCACAGCCGACTTTCCACTCACCACCCCCCAGCACATGAGTACCATCCTTCTAGAAGAAGCCCTCCCCCAGGGACAGAGACCCTTGCCGGGGGATGATGTTTCGGCACACTGTCAGGGACCATCCAAAGGTCTATCCCCACGATTTCCCAAGCAAAAACTGTTTTCTTTCTCTTCTAGAGAAAGGAGGAGCTTCACTGAAATAGACACTGGAGAAGACGAAGACTTCTTAGACCTCCAAGGGTCAAGACCAGACAAGCGAGGAGAGCCTAGTCCCAACTGCTTAGCAGACAAGCCTGGCAATGCCAGAGACCCTTTAAGAGAAGAGGGCTGTGTGGGTTCCTCCTCTCCCCAGAACACAGACCACAACTGTAGGCAAGACATTTACCAGGCTGTGGGTGAAGTCCCAAAGGACAGTAATCAAGAAGGGTACAAGATGGAGAACCACTTGTTTGCCCCAGAAATTCATTCCAACCCAGGAGACACAGGTTACTGTCCCACTCGGGAGACCAGCATGTGACTAGTTATAAAAGCAATAAAAGAAAAAAAAAACCTTGTTTCTTAAAAAATGCGATTAATGATGCCATGAACTAAAATATGAGAGACCCCCCTCCCCCTAATACCCGTGCATAAAATGTTATTTTTGCATGGCATGAACAGTTTAGTTTAAGTACTGTTTAAAGAGTCCAGACTGCATTTTGTAACAAACAAAACCGAGTCCTGAGTAGGGAGCAAATAAAGAGCTCTCTCAGGACCCAGGCTCGGCCTTGTCTGACATTTTTCCTCCCTTCGTTTCCAACGGTAGGCAGGTTTTGCAGTTTTAACTCTTAACTCCCAATGAACTTTAGAATTTACACATGAAAGGGTGAAATGTTGTGGCATGAGTTCATGCTTATGGGGAGTGAGGTACTTTCACGTACAAACCGCGTAACTTTGTAAATAGGCCTGGATGTAAACATGTCTCGGCCATGCGGACACAACGTTTCTGAGACACAGGTACTTCCTTCGCAGCTACTGCCTAGAGGAGCTGTCCAGACTTCCTGTTGCAAAACTGTAACCTCTTCTTAACCCATTTTGTGCATCTTGCTTTGGATTATAAAACTCTTATGTTTGTTTAAAGGAATACAGGATTTTTATTTATTTAGGATATAATTTGAAGGGTATGTTTATATGTATTTTCATTTATTTGGGATACAACTCACAGGGTATTTTTCTTTTTTTCTTGTTTTTGCTTAGTTGTTGCAATTGTGATGTTCTTTATAAATTATGGACATTAGTAAGCTTTAATGATCAGATATCAAGTATTTGGAATTTAAGCTTGAACTTTTTCCTATAAACTAAATATCATGTCATAGACTATTACAGAAATTCAGTTTACATAAACATGAAAATGTACAGAAGGTTCTACTATAAAATAAAAATTTTAATCGGTATTCCACATTTGGAAATCACCTTTAAAACAATGTCTTTTGGCACTCCAAACATGGCTGTAGTTTCCTCTGGTGTCCAACATACAAGAAAGATCTGTAAAAAAAAAAATGGAGATTCCATAAAATGATTTATAACAAATTAAAAGTAGAGCCCCCTTAAGTGACAAAACTGGTCCCAGCATGAGTTACCATGCTAGGATCCCAGATCTGGGCTACTAAATAGTTTTCAATATAGGGTAGAGACCTAAGATGACAGTACAAGGTGCAGAACGATGTTCCTGCAGACTTTGAATCCTTCCCAAGCCTGGCTAAAACACTCGAAGTAACTGCAACAACTGGACAGGCTCTCAGGTTTCCAAGCCTGGAACCTCTTTAAGAGAACTTTCCTTGCTGAAAGTCACGCCAGGCATTTTCTTACTGAGAACACCAAATCCGGAGGCACTGGGCACTGGAGGATCATCGGACCCACCTTGTTTTGTGGAAATCAAGGCTCTAGTTACCGATGAGCAGCTAGCAGCTGCACAGTCTCCAGGAAGACTCCAACCTCTTGGGATCTCACTTGCATCCAAGTAAAAACGTATACCAAATTATTCCTAAGCCCGCTTAAGTGCTCAAATTAACGATTTCTTAGTTTTCTGGCAATGCTCAGGTTTTGCAGCAGCACAATGCATTTCGAACATGTGCAGGGAAATGGGAAACTGCCAGCACAAACTACACAATGTATTGTTTCTGGGGGGAAAAATCTAAATTTTGTTCTTTTTTTTTTTTTAAAGGAAAAGTGTTTAGAAAAGATAGCCCAAATATTTAGAATCTAATATAAGTCTTTAATATTTCTTAATTAACAGGATCTGGTCATTAAATCTCAGATAATGAAACAAATTTTGATTTTAGTTAAAATCTAAGCAGTCCTGATATTAAGACAAATTTTAAATATTTCTTTTGTTCCATTGTGTTTAAGATTTCTTAATGGTTTTCATGTTTGTTTCAAAACAAAACCTTTAAGAGTTTGTGGTCATTAATTATTGATATATTATGAATACTTCATTTTGTGTCTAAAGAGTAAGTGTTGATCAGTTTTTGTAAATCTAGAGTATTTGAATTTTCTATATATAGTTTTACAAAGTCAAGCAGGTATATCTACTGTTAGATGAATAACAAATAAGTTATGAGGATCATTGTCTTCATACAGCCTCATGAAGCAGTTATTTTCTAAGGCCTCCTATTGATGAATCTATTTTTTTTATTCAGCTGGCTTCATAAGTGGACTTATTGCCCTGTAATATGACCACTGTCCCACGTTCCATGTCTGTCAGGCTTTCTACTGAGAACCCTGTCCCATAATGCTTATGATAGGGACCCTTACCCAGTCTCTGCTGTTTTCCCTGGAAGCATTTTTCCGTAAAGACTCTCTCCCTTTCATTTTCAAAGTTTGTTTAGAAGATTGCTGTTTGTTTTTTATGTTTTAAAGAATTGTTTTTAATCCCTTGGAAATCTCATCCTTTGAGTCTTTCTAGTTCCTGTGAGACAAAAGTCTTCAAGTAGGAGAAACAAATGAACACTTTGCTCTAAGAAATCTTTGACTGTGCTGTTTCACAAGGAGGTATCTCCCAGAATGCACCTGTGAACCCCTTCTAAACTTCAGCAAATGGCATCAAACTCAGAGGAGAATGTGTAAGTCTGGAGAGACCTGGATACATCTATCAAGTGCAGAGTTCGCTTTGAAGTCTTTTATGTTCTACATTAAAAGTTCAAGCCCATGTTGCAACTTACTACATGACATATATGTTTCGGAATTTTTAAACGCTGTTTTATATTGTGTATCAACTAGTAAAACTGACAGTCTTATGACTTCAAATACCTCTTTTGTATCCCTGGGAAACCATTGCCCACATTTAGGAAGGCCTGCCCGAAGGAGCTATTGGAAGGTTGTGCTTCCAAGAGTTCATCTCACCATCCACTAGCTCAGTGACCAGAGATAAATAACAATGAGAAAGACTATTTGAATGGTCTCAAAATAACATGGCCCCTTGGATGGCTAAGCTATTCCTACTGGCTCTCTCAACCAGTACAAATTGCCACAAGATGTTTTTAATTTCAAAGATAAGAGGACAGAAACGGGGATGCATTGAGTGCTGGAATACTGATGAATGGTGGAGAACCTGCCAAGCATGCATGACACCCTACTTAATCCCCAACACTGTAAAAGACAAAAAGGGGGAGAGAGGGGAAGAAATAAGGGACCTATAGGTCCACACATACACCATGTGGATTCCTGGGATTGACCTAATTGTTCTTTAAACATTTCACTAGAAATGCCCTTACTCTAACACAGTCAGCTGCTTTGAAGCAATATATGAGCAAACAGTATAGTGAGGAGACCAGATCTGATAGCAAAAGAGAGTTGGTGCCCAGGATCTGATTCCATATTCTCTTGCTAACATTCTTACTCCCATGCTAGCCACAGAAGTTTTACGATTTATTTTCCCTTGAAATTATAAAGGTTGGAGAGAAAAGCTTAGGTACATTCTTTCTCAACACTTTTCGGAATTATCAGTAAAGGTGGAGAAGTCTGCTCTTTGTTCTGCTCTAAACAGGTCACTGATGAGTGGCAGGCCCTGACCTCACATACACCATCTGGCTCTAAGCCTAGCATCCTAGTATATCACTGGAAAGGGGGTTCAATGGCTAAAATTATGTAAACAGAAAGAGTATTGATAAGATGAAGGTTTTATTTTAAAGTAGCAAATTTGTGGTGTAGTAAGAGCTACGAATCAAGTTAAGCACTTATGTTGGCCAGTTGGGAATTCTGGCGGTAGCATACATGGTCCTTCAATAAACAGAAGGCTCCATCCACTGTTTGCAAAGTTATGTGGCATAAGGCTAAAGAAAGCCACTTGATCTTCCTGAACAAAAGCAGAGAGAGCTAAAATTATCTCCAATCCAAATTAAAACACTTCACTTATTGAATGTCATCACTATTTTGCTGTTTACTTATTCAGTCAACTCTAGATGAACATCCCTCTCTCCTGTGCCCACCACAGTAGCCTGACAGAGAAGGATTCGGCTCTTAGCCTCATGAAGCCTCCTGCCACTGTCAGCTGCACCATTGATGGGAAGCTGAAGATACTTGTGGTTATTGCAAAAAGGTCACGTATCAGGCAGAAAAAAAAAAAAAAATCACCCAATGGTCTCATCAGAGAATTGTAGAACATACATAAGTTATCTTACTTTTCCAAAGAAGTATTTTTCTAAGAAATAGATGAACTGAATAAAGACTAATTTATAATTATATTTGAATCAAGTTTATTTTTCATACTTGAAATGGCAAATTGTTGATCTGATTACGTGAGGTCAGAAACTATCTTTGTTATCTGGTAAATTAAAAGATAATATTTTATGGCTGGAAATGAACCTTACTAGTAGAGTACTTGTCTGCATGAGGCCCTGGGCTCAATCCCCAGTACTGAAACAAACAAAAGAAAGATTTTAATTAGATATACTTCTTATCAAAATAACAGTCTGTCATGAGTAAGCAGAGCAAAAATTAATACTAGTAGGAAAGGAATGAAAAAATTTACATTTATGAATAAATTTAAAAATTTTTAATGCTTTTCTTCCTGCAGTCTCTTGGGAATGTTACATGAATATTTCATTATTACCCACTTAATCCTCTAAATTCTTAACATCTAAAAGCCAACATTCAAAAGTCCCCTGGTTTGGCTCAAAAATTTAATCACGAGGTCAAAGGAGATTTGCTTATTTTGCCACTGCAATGTCTTCCTCAAAGTATCAAACAGATAAATAGCAAGAAGATAGAGATAGATAGATAGATAGATAGATAGATAGATAGATAGATAGATAGATAGATGATAGATGGATGGATGGATAGATTGATAGATGATATATAGATAGATAGATAAATAGATAAATAGATAGATGATAGAAGAGAGGGGAGGAAAATGGGTTTGGTGGCACATGCTTCACTAGCACTTGGAAGGTTGAGACAGGAGAACCCTGAGTCTAAACACAGCTTGTCCCTACACAGGGAAGGGTTAAAGAAGAGGAAGAGCAGCAGCAGCAGCAGCAGCAGAGTGGTATATACTGGAGTTCCTACACTAAGGAGGCAGAGGCAGGCTAATCTTGAGTTCAAAGCCAGCCTAGTCCAGGCAGAGATACCCAGTGAGACACTGTCTTTAAAGAGAGAGAGAAAAAGAGATGGTAGAGGAAGAGTGAGAGAAAAGAAAGAAAATAAAAGAAACTATGAGATGTAATAGAAACGAAAATGTTTAAAGGACAGTTTCTAGTTTCTGCTAAGAAGAAGAAGGCCTTGGCTCTGCAGTTCTGGTGAGCAGCCATCCACACTGTAGTTAACACTGGGCTGGGCTGCAATCCTTCCGGTTTCAACAGCCATGTCCTTCACTTGTCTTTGTAAAATACACCCCATGAATCCTTTGTTTACCACTATCATTAACGTGCATTACCATCCTTAGTAATTCTAAAAATGTATTATATATATATATATGTACATATATATGTATAATATATATATACATATATATCATATATATGTATATATATTCAAAGCTAGTGAAAGAAAAAATATAAAAGAAGATTTTAAAATTTAAGTAATTAGTATTCTCATTTGGTGGATATACCTGTATAAATGTTGTACTTACAAAAATATACATGTATAAAATTTAAATACTTAGAAAACACATAAAGAATAAAAAAATCAAACAATTCTAGATTACTGTTGATACATAACAAAACTTTTCTGAGCATCTACAGTTTGCCTGAAGGTAACACATACAGTCACTCAATCTAGTTTACAGCCTAGCAGACTTTTTTTTTTAAATTTGAATGATTATGTTCCCGTGTGAAATCCAGTTTCACAGAGTAGGCGAGAAATAGTACAACAGGATGGCTACGTCTGTTGTCGAAGATCTCCAAGGTTCTTTCCATTTCCTTAGCACAAGGTGCTTACTTTCATTATTTAATCTAGTATCCAAATCCCACCACATAGTTTCTAAACATTTCAGCTTAAAATTAATAGCTGTTGGGTATTTAGTGACAGTCTGTAAAGATATCTCCACCTTCAAAAAAAAGTAAGATAAATGAAAGAAAATACTATAGCCAAAAATCATGTTTATTAATTAAAAATTACTTTAAACCAAACAGAAAGTAGGAACTTTCTCTAGGTAGCCCAGATTGACCTTGGAATCACAATTCTCCTGTTTCAGCTGTTTATAAAGTGATCACTTTTAACTATTTTGTTTCATTATTTTCAACCCTATCCTCTTAGTTAAACCAACACCACCTACTGCTTTGGTAAAAGCCAAATGCTGACCTGAGCAGTGTAGATTCTGTCCATCTTCAGTGGGACCTACTGACAAAGAGATGGTGGGACCCACTGACAGACAGCAGGATGACAGTGGGACCCACTGATGAGATGGCAGGAGAGTTTTTCTTACAGTTATTTTTCATGTTTTTCAAGCTGAAAAAGATTTGAGGCGGCATAACAAGGCAGAACAAAGGCCTTTCAGATGAAGACACAGAACTCTGACAACCAGAGGCAAGAGGCTCAGAAGTGTATCATCATATCCACCCTCCTGCCTTCATTCACCTTAAATCCCTTTTGGTGCTCAGTGCAAGAAAAAAATGAATTATTTGACAATTATACATAGATATAAGAGTCAAGACCAACCCCCACTCCTAACCCCTCAGCCCCTCCCCTAGATCCCTGACGCCATTCCTCCTAATTCCATGTATTCTGCAAAGGGTAAAATTCTATTTTCCCAGAAAAGGTGGTTGATAACCAGGAGTAAGGATGTTCTCTACTCTTCACTATGTGCATGTTCCCTGCATGCAGGCAGAAGCAACCAAGTTCCAAGCATTCCTGTGGCCACCGTTCCTTTTTCTTTTGGTTTCAGGGCACCCCACATGCTGCCCCAAAACACAAAACTCTTGTTTGGCCACATCCTGATCAGTACTCCAGATCTGTACTGGACTGTACAGTGTGTGTCATCCTTTAACATCCCTGTCACTATGGGAAGCTAAACAAGAACTCAGGATAGTGGGGGAGGACAGGAGGGGAGGGGTTTGAGTCATGGGTATAAGACAATGCTGGCTTCCAGTCTGCTTAGCAACTGTTCTACTTAGCTTCTATTCAAAAACTGTGTAACAGTTTTACATGACCCTGGTAGAGAAAGGAGTATCTTCTAAACACCCCATAAACTATGGGTTACACGCTTGCTTTTTTTTTTCCTGCAAGTTTTATAGAAATCACTATATTTGATTAAAATTGCTCAATGGGAATGTTGTCACCAGAAATAATAAAAATATATGTAGTGCTAAAATTTCACTGAAAAGTTAGTAAAATTCTTCACTGAAAAATTCAAAAATCTCAAATCACAAACCATTAGGTTTATCACACAACAACCTTATGCAACATTAAAGAGGTATATATAAAACCATAAAAAAATTCAAAAGTGAACATGAAGTATCTATTAAGCAAATATGAGGTGCCGTTAGCACAATGAAATCATTTTAAAGGTTTTAATTTAGCTATATAACAGCTGGGCATATTCTCAGCACCTTGATTTCAATGAAATATTTTATTTTCTACTATTGCTTATATATTGCTTGCTTGTTCTGTTTTATTTGAGAACAGAATTTGTAGAAATAAAGGAGGGTTTGAAGGGAGAAATTATTGGACAACTTATTACCTACTATGCCTAGAATGTGTTGAAACTATGTGGCCTTCCTCATCCTTGTTTTCCTCCTCCCCTTTCCAGTCTTCACTATCCCAGTTCGAAAGGAAAATTCTGTTATATCTCAGATTCTGATTCCTCTGATTTTTAGTTCCTCTCCGGATTCTCCAATCCATACCAGCAAGTGATCCTTCCCCCAGGGCCCACCTGTTTAGAGTGCATAGGCACCAAGTCAAAAGCAGGAACAGATGTGCCATTAGCAATAACAACTAAAGCTAAAAAGAGGGTATCAGCAAGCTTAGAGGCCAAGGGGACAATGTCCCAGTACAGAAGAAAACATGATTTGACATCATTCTTTCCCTATAAGTAACTAAAACTACAGTTTGGGCAGCAGTACTATGGTCAAGCTTGGGCCCTTGCCCTGTTAATTATGTGTTCTGAACTGCACATAGATGGAGCTGCACTCATAGACAAAATGCAGTGTATTTAAGTTTCTACTAAGCTCTAAAACTTGAAAGGAAATAGCTGGGTTGTTGAGGAAGATGAGACCAAATTTACTAACATTTCCCAAGGTGACCATCTCAGATGCAAGTCTTTCCACTAAATATGTGTGAAGCCAATGGGTGGGTCTGTTTTCGGTGCAATATGCCAAAAGGAAGAGACCAATACATCTTTTTCATTTTCTGTAGTAACAGATATTTTTAACCAGGGAAAACTGGCATTCGGGGACAAAATTCTAATAGCCATCTATACAAAACCTTACAGAAGATGCTAGGTTGGAAAAAAAAGCCATACAGAAAAGTGCGTATCTGTCATACATCTTATAAAGCAATTCATATTTGGATTGGAATTTTAATTTTTTTATTTTATGTAAAAAGCATCTTTAGATAACCATGTGAGATAAATGTTACTTATTTTATTATAAATATATAGATTTTTAAAGACTATTACAAGGTAAATGAGATGAAATATAGGTAAGTGCAAGCATACTGCTGGACAAGTAGTAGGTATGCAGTTTAAAAAAAGAATTCCAAAGGAAGTGGTTTGAGTCACACTTGTGTCCACAATGCTGAGCTCCCAAATTCTTCTGTAACCTTGTGTGCGTGTTCAATTAAAACCCACTGTTATATATAAAATGTAAGGCATTTTATTTGTTAAGTTATATACCTATAAGTACCCTATGTTGTTTTCAAGAGGGATGTTATTTTAACGACAACATGCTATGATAACTAGTACTACATTTTTAACCTAACTGCCTTAAATTCTCGGTGTTCAGTAAGCGAGTGTCAACCTCTTCTTGAGAACAGCTTCCTCGATGATTGCAATTTCCCATCTGTTTGGAGAGTCCTTATATTTTTTTCTGTTACCATGAATTTAAACTTGCATCACCATCTTGGGAACACTCAACATAGTACTCCGTTTTCCTGCTTTTAGTATTTGCAAACCTATAGATCTATTTCATGAATTGGTTCACAGCCAGTTCAGCTCCACAGTTACAGTAACTGGCCCTTTGCCAACTATCTTGTGAGCACAATTGCTTTGGCATTAAACACATTTTTTTCTCATTAATTTTTTTTTGTCTTAAAAAATCTAAAGTTTAATCTGTCATCAGTACAGATTTCATCAGAGACTTTTGCATTGCCTATTCTGATGTTAAATCTTACGGCTCAATAAAGGTGATTCTTGGGGGGGGGTGGCTAATTTTTCATGTCAATGTATTTAAAATGCTGGGTTATAAAAACCGAGAGGAGCCCCCATATTTTGTGACAATGAGGGATGACCAGGGGCGCCATACAGACAACACCCTGTATACTCAGCCTTGACACACTGCAACAACTTCAGCCAAAGCAGGCTGACCACTGTGGAACCAGACTGTAGTTACTCTGGTCCTAAAGTCAAGCTAACCCTGCAGTTCTTCTATTGCATCTACAAAAGAATTTCCAAGATACAGTAAAACTTTGTTCTCAGAGGATCAACGGAAAACTGAAAACCCTACTCTAATTTTAATGAATTTTTGTTTGTTTAATTGGCATGGGGTGATTATTTTGAAGATATTTGGTTGGTTGTGGTTTTGGGGAGATGGCAGCTCTTTGTGGGTGTTGCCTAGTAATTTTATAAAAACTTTAGTATAACACATTGCTTAGTTTGGGCTTTCAATTCATTATAATGCTTAAAAGAATATTTCATGTTCTAAGTCATAATTGCATGACAATTTAGATCTTCTTACTATTTAGTTATAGCCTAATGGATACTGTATTCCTCTGTTTTCTCAAAACAATAAAGTTCCTAGTTTAGTAAATAGTATTCTGACAGAAAACTATGCTGCCCAATCAGCTCTAAGTATGCTGATACGTGTCTCTACGTAACTTATACAAAACTTCCATTTTGACTGTCATGTGTCTGCTGCATTCCGAAGCTGCCACTGTGGCCGTCTCATCTTTCTATGCCAACACCTCAGCTGTGGTGTCCTGTGGTGTCATATACATAGGCTATGGTATGAACACAGCTGCAATCTGCTTATCAATGTCAAGTCCACAAAGTCTGAGGCAACGTATAACACTGTAGTCCAAATAGCACACTCAGAAAATTATCCTCATGCCCGTGTTCTTTACCGAAAATACTGAAGCAGTGTTTTGTGTGGTTTTTTTTTCAGACTTGCAATAAACACTGTGTCATAGCTACATAGTCAAACTATGTCTAGTATTCAGTTTTAAAATGTTGCCTAGTAACTAAAGAAAAATATTTACTGAATTTCCCATATAATCGCTCAAATTCTCTTCTGTTGTCAATATAGGCCTGTCTCTATTATATGTATAATATAAGAAGGGTCCTGTGGTGAGATTTTGCCTGCCAAACTTTAGCTGTTAGAACAGGTCAAAGATTGTACTGTCCTCAGAAGTGATTGATTTCCCATAGTCCAGTATTCCAAAATACTAGGTATGAGTACACTCGGGGCTGAAGCACTGCCTAGTGCATGCAAGGCTGTGGGGTCAAACCCCAACACTAGAAAGCTAACAAATTTGGATAGCTGCAAAATTAATGGTTACAGACAGTGAGGTTCTGTTATTTAGGGAAGGGGGAGGGGGAGGGGAGGGGGAAAAGAAATGGAAGAAAACAGAGGAAAACACATCACTGCTAACAAAGAAAGATATTAAAATGGGGGGAGTTAATGCACATAGTACATGTTTATGGAGAAATAACTGGCTTTGGGAGGTGTGCACATACAGGCCCGTGTGTGTTCAGAAGGAGATCCTAAATTATCTGCTGGGCTTTCCCCCATGGGTTTACCAGTCCTTTTTTTTTTTTTTTTAATTGTTTAACTTGCAAAAGTTTTTAATTCAAGACTTAAGAATTGTAAGCTTATTGTTAAACTCAGGACAACACTGTGAAGATTCATATTAATTTTCTGAAAATTTATGATGAAAGCATTTAGTACTGTCAGTAATTAATGCATACAAACAGCTTTGTTGGAGATAATCCTGGATGGTTTCTCTATATAATATATTAATAAACATCCCATTCTTTTTCTCTCACTTTATAAAGATTTTAATTGTGTGAATGACGTCCCTAAGCAGCCCCCAGGTTTAAAAATACTCAAAAATAGTTTTTAAATCTAAGGAGTAAAGTATCAGAAATCAAATACTAAATGAGGAATTCTTTAAATGCTTCTAGACATATATATATATATATATTCAGTAAAGCAACTTTGTATCTTGGAGCTACATACATCATTAGGTTTGTAGGTACAGTGCATGGTCCATCATTCTGTTTACTAACTTCAGTGTCTGAGAGGGTTTTCACACTAGTCTATAGAAGCTCTGAATGCTGCAGGGAAGAAGAAGCACAATCAGTATTTAAGAGTTCCCGAAGGAGCGATCCTGTCCTGTCTGCTCATGTAACAGCACTGCGCTCTATCTACCCTGTGCTCGGTTGGCTTTCAATACAGATTCTCACCAGGAGCTAAAGCACGTGTCTAAGTGGCTGCATCTTGTCTCATTCATCTGCCCCCACATGCTTTATTCCACTATATTTGCAAACGAGATATTTTGGTTTCGGTTCTGTAAACAGGATGTGGTTTAGCATATGCCTGTTTGTTTGACTGTCCATCCTGCACCATTAACACAATGCCTTTCCCCCACATTTAATGGTGTTTGTATCCGTGTCCCTATATCTGCTGCATTTTAACTTCATAGCAAGAAAACATGATTTTGTATTTCTACTTTGCTAATTTATTCAGTAATTCTGCACCAAACAGCAAACTTCTCTGCATGTAGTAGTCTGAGCAGTTGTTCAACATCAGAATACTTGTTCATGTCAAAATGTCTATAAAATTGCCAGCATTGTTCTCCATTTCAGTCTGGTAGAGTACATGAGATAGAAAATAAATGTGTAAACAAATCATCTGTGTCATTTCAGTTCTCTGCATGAAACCACGTGACATTATGCATGGCACAAATGCCGCCCCCCACCCCCCGGAAGCCTGACACCTCATTGCTGATCCTTCAGGCAGGTGGTTTTTAGAGGATTGGGGAAAGATCTCAAGTCCAGGGTGGATGGGATCTGTATCTGTTGCCATTCAAAGAAAGCACTTCATTATCTTTTGCAAAGCAATTCTTTTACAAAGATGACAGGCAAATGTCACTTGCTTTATACTTTTTAAAAACTCAGTGCAAGTCCTGGAGACATGGCTCAGTGGTTAAGATTGCTTCCTGCTCTAGGAGAGAAGCTCAGCTTCTAATACCCACGTTGGGCAGCTCACAGCCACCTGTAACTCTACATTCCAGGGGGTCAGATACCCCGTTCTTCCCTCTGCAGTCACTAGCACTCGCATGTACATGTGTGCGTGTGCGTCCATGCACGCTCACACACACACACACACACACACACACACACACACAATTTAAAAGAATTTATTTTAAATCTAATACAGACAACTTTGCTAAAAAAACTCTGGAGTAAAATAATCAAAAGTCTTTGATAATAGTTTCCTACTGACCTACAGTCAATTTAAGACAGTCCCTGTGGGTAAATTAGGCCTTCACTCTGGACCCAGCACCAGCTTCATGGGTATGTGACCTGAAGCAGCCTTTGGCCTCCACACTAATAATGAAGTAAGGCTTACTGGTATCATCTTGAAATTCTTAGTTTTGAAGGGGATGCCTTATATTTTTCACCACTTGGGTAAATGAAAGGATTTCCCACTGATTCAGACCCTCCAAAACAAAAGAGGCTAAGAGAATGAGAGGCGCACACATAGCACTCACCACACATTGATTTGCTCATCTACTCTTCATAATATATTATCATCATCCCCATTTTACAGACAAGGAAGTCAGGTCAGAAAGAGGTCAAGTACCTTGCTTGAGGGACCAGCTAGAAAAGCCAGGATTGGAACCCAAGCATCATGTATACTGACCATTCAGGCTGTGCTGTATCTTACTTGTTGTGCTGCCTTTCCATCAAAGACAAGGACTTTGTCTTGTTTGTTAATATAGTGTCTGGGAAGTGTATCCGAGTCTCTCGCCTTAAAAACTATTGCTTAATAACCTAAATGTTTCAAAGATGATGCCTTCTAAGAAATTGCATATCTCCACAGCAAAATGGCTCTGCTCTGCTCTGCTCTTGTTTGTCAAAGACACTTTCACATGTTGACTTAATCAGATAGCCCTAAACTTTAATAAATTGCCAGTGGACTTGTGTCCTCAGTTCAGACATAATTACAGAAAGCCTGATCTATCCAACCTACTCCTGCATGAGAACGAGATGGGAGAAGAGTAGTGCAGAGGGAGCTGGCACCGGGTGTGACACTTCACCTCCACCCCACCCCCAATTATCCCTCTGCCTTCCTACCTTAGAAATTACCACCCATTCTTCTCAAAATGGCGAAGGATAAAGGTCAGCAAGCATGAGTAAACGCCACTATAGTTGCCACTTGGTTTAAAAGAGGAGAAAGCTCATGGCTGCATGTGTCTGAACATGAGAGGTAGGAGCTGGTGTAGAGTGACTCCATAGTAGATTCTGGGAATTGGACAAGAAAATAAGTTGATGATTTTCTTTTGGGGTTCATGGTCACAGGTGGAGGAAACAGGGGTCCCCATAAAGCCCACTGTACCCACAGCCTTCAAATTTGACAATACACCCAACACAGCTAGATAAAGTGTTTACAGTCATCCTCGAGGGTTGGCACCCAGAGTGCATGATTTGTTCATATTAGGAAATTATAAATCTCCCAACAAACATCTCTGTTCTGTCTACTACACTCATCAAAATTCTCTCTTCTCTCTCTCTCTCTCTCTCTCTCTCTCTCTCTCTCTCTCTCTCTCTCTCTAAGTTTCAGTGAAAACAGACTAAGACAAAAAAATGACTAGGAGGCCATCCACTCTTATAGCTCTAGTTAAGAAAAATGGAAGAAAACGTAGATGAATGCAGAATTTTCACCTAGAGATGTGGTCCCTTCTCAATTTCCCCTTCTACCCTATTCATCCTCAGCTCCTCCTCAACCTTAGAAAACGAGTTGTACAGGGCAGGATTTGGGAAACAAAAAAGGTGGAGGTGGGAAGGGGATAATAGCATGGCTCTAAAAGATCTAAAATAAGATTTATTTCCTCCCTTCTCCACCTTCTCCCATATTCAACTTGGTGTAAACAGATGGATTTAACCGTGACTCCGGTGAGTGCAGAATAGCAGGCTCCTGGAACCAAGGCTGAGTGCATTCCTCCCTTCATCACATGGCATTGTCCTTACAGCTCTCCTGAACGTTTGCTCTAAGACAGACTGTAGCATCCCTGGCCAATGCATGAACTTAACTAGGAAAGTGATCTAATGAGGTCCCTGATCAAGGCTAAGTGTTACAGGAATGACTGACTCTGACTGGCCAAAACAGCTTTGTGCTTTCTCACGACACACACTGATGTCAGAAAGTATCAGCAGAGAGCAGAGACTATCAGAACACTTCAGAAGCCTCAGTGAAGTTATAAGCCATGTGTCTCTATACGTCACAAGTACTTTAGGTGAATAGGGTGTACTTTCAGAGGGGAATCGTGGGGAAATCTCTGACCAAATGAAAGAGAATGGACTTTTTAAAACTGTTGCTGCACAGAAAGGTAGAAATAACACTCATACAACATACCACTGTTTTATTAAGTAATTCCCAAAACAACCAGCATGCAATTAATTCATATTGTATCTTTTAGTGCTGCATACCAGGAACCCAAGACTAGTAAGATGAGGTGCCTGCTGTAAAGAGTTCACAGGCAACATTGCAGGAAAGGCAAACATCAGCACAAGTATTTCACGCCCTCTGTCCTCTGCCATGTCTCTACTGACCAAGCATTTCACTGATTCCGGACACACAATTAGTATACAACACCCTCAACCACCTCAGACAATCAAAGAAGCTAGCCCACAGGGCATTTAAAGTTTCTTTATCACTACAAGGAACAAAGGTCTCAATATCTCCCTGTGTAGTCATGATATTGCTGCAGTAGCTGATGTCCTTTAAGAGCTTGTTGTCAGACAGACACTGTTCGAAGAGCCGTTTAACTCAGCTATCTGCTTCAATGCTCATTCTCAAAGGCAGTTGCTTAACAGGAAACTTTAGCAGTCTTCAATGAAGACACATGTGTAGAGGAAAAAGGAATAACTTCAGTATGTGGAAATCAGGTGCCCTTTAGGCAGAGCCTCCACTGTGATGGATGTCTCCCATTAGCGATAAGGACAGAGCTGGTGAGATTGTCTTCCCAGGATGGCTTTAGAATTAGAATAGATTCTCAGCCAGCTATAATGAGGAGCACAGAACAGTCGGGATAGAAGAGGACGAGGCAGATGACCTACATGACAGAGCCCAGCAATTAAGACATGAAGTGCCCAGTGTGTTTGTAAAACAGCAAACTTTTCCCAGTGTGCATGCAGTGTAAAATAACACGGGGTGTGTGTAAGTCAGTTTTGGTCATTGTGATGACACACCTAAAACCAATTTTAAAGAAAGATTCATTTTGCCTCACTCCACGGTTCTGAGTTACCCTCAACACATCTGTGGCAGCAGTAAGACAATCATAGTATGGGATGCCTGGTGGGCAACACTGGTCACCCAAGAGGATCAGGCAGGACAAGAAATGGGGTTGAAGGTAGGTCAGAGACAAAATATAATGTCAAGGCATGTCCTCAATGATCTGTTTTCTTCAAACAGGTCCCACCTCCTAGTTTGGATCACTTCTAAATAGCCTATTAAGCTATGAGCTTATCAATGGTTTAATATGTCAATAAAGTCAGGGCCCTTGGGATCCAATCACCTCCCAAAGTATCTCATATCCAAATACTGCTGCACAGGTGATCATGCCTTCAACACATTATACGCTAGAGGGCATTCATATCCAAACCGTAACAGTATGAAAAGCCTTGAAAATCACATAAAATAATGTCACATTTCATCCATTCGAAGTAAGGTTGTTTTAAAGAAGTGACTGGTAAAAGAAGACACAAAGAGAATAAAGCATTTAAAAAAAAAAAAGAAAGAAAGAAAGAAAGAAATGCCAACAGAGGAAGTTTAAAATCACTTACCATGTGATAGAAATACATGTCTGGTTTTAGGTGTCTTCACAAACCCCATGAGAGAGAAGACAGTATTCCTGCTAACCTTTGTGATTTGGACATCAAGGCTTAGAAGCCGAGTTTTGAAAGCAGGAGTACTATTTTTATAATTTAGGTGAGAACTAATGAAGAGTGAGTAGCTGACATTTGTTCTTTCAATGTCAGATGGTAGAAATAAAAAAAAAAAAAAAAAAACCAACCAAATGATGCAAGCACATTCAGAACTCATGTTAAATGTGTGATGTGTGTGCACTGTACTTGTTCACATAACATAAATCAGGTAAAGTCACATGACCAAGCCAAAACTTAGGAAGGAAGGCACTCAACAAGGAATGTAACTCAGTTGGTACAATACTTACATCACCAAAGAAATCTGGGTTCTTTCTTGGGTTCTTCAGCTCATTGATAAAAGAATTTTAAAAAAAAAAAAAAAAAAAAAAAACAGACTTGGAGTTTGCATCTGTGTTTATTTACATTTAATCTGAATACTTGTGTTTGATATTAGTAAGGTTTGCCTATTAACTACAAATTCTCTTTGGTTTGGTTTATATTGAAACCTTTTTATTTTATTTTCAGTTTTTTTTTAAATAGCTTCTTTGAATAAAACAATCTTAGACAACAACATTTTTCTCTGAGAACTTAAACTTTTAATACTTCTGTCTCTGGTTCCATTGTCGCTGGGTTCCACTGTCTCTGGTTCCATTGTCTCTGGGATCCACTGTCTCTGGTTCCATTGTCTCTGGGTTCCACTGTCTCTGGTTCCATTGTCTCTGGGTTCCACTGTCTCTGGTTCCATTGTCTCTGGGATCCACTGTCTCTGGTTCCATTGTCTCTGGGATCCACTGTCTCTGGTTCCATTGTCTCTAGGTTCCACTGTTTCTGGTTCCATTGTCTCTGGGATCCACTGTCTCTGGTTCCATTGTCTCTGGGTTCCACTGTCTCTGGTTCCATTGTCTCTGGGATCCACTGTCTCTGGTTCCATTGTCTCTGGGTTCCACTGTCTCTGGTTCCATTGTCTCTGGGATCCACTGTCTCTGGTTCCATTGTCTCTGGGATCCACTGTCTCTGGTTCCATTGTCTCTAGGTTCCACTGTTCTGGTTCCATTGTCTCTGGTTCCACTGTCTCTGGTTCCATTGTCTCTGAGATCCACTGTCTCTGGTTCCATTGTCTCTGGGTTCCACTGTCTCTGGTTCCATTGTCTCTGGGATCCACTGTCTCTGGTTCCATTGTCTCTAGGTTCCACTGTCTCTGGTTCCATTGTCTCTGGGATCCACTGTCTCTGGTTCCATTGTCTCTGGGTTCCACTGTCTCTGGTTCCATTGTCTCTAGGATCCACTGTCTCTGGTTCCATTGTCTCTAGGTTCCACTGTCTCTGGTTCCATTGTCTCTGGGTTCCACTGTCTCTGGTTCCATTGTCTTTGGATCCACTGCCTCTGGATTTTGCTGCCTATGGATTCCATTGGTTTTAGTGAAAAGTTGGCTGTTAAGCTGGGAGTGCTCTCTCTCTCTCTCTCTCTCTCTCTCACACACACACACACACACATTTACTTTTAAATTTTTTATTGATTGGTTGGCTGGCTGATTGATTGGTTGGTTGGTTGGCTGGTTGAAATGGGCTCATTCTGTATGGCCTAGAATTCACTCTAAAGACCAGACTGGCTTTACCAGCACAACCCACTGGAATTCTTTTCCAGATGTTTTTCTTTGGCTTTCAACATTTTTTTTTCTGATGAGCACCTTTGTGGAATGCTTGGACTTTACCACATGTTATGAATTAGTGTTTAGTTGTTGTTGTGGTTGTGGTGGTGGTGGTGGTGGTAGTACATGGAAATTTTTTGTTCTGATAGAAACCGAGTAGTGTAATTATAGCAAACAAGGCACTCTTTCCCTACCATTATTTCTCAGCATGTATCAAATTTGTGCATCTTTGTATTGTATTGTCTTGTTGGAAAACACCCATCTCACTCAAATTTCCATTTATTTCTAATATGTGGTGAAATCACATGTATACCAAAGAATTATTTTAAAATAAATATAATTAATTTTCAATAGATATTAGATTTGTAGACCTATTTTATAATACCTACAATCAGATAAAATTTCTCTAGCAAAAGAGATTGTAAAAAAAAAAAAAATGTTTGAGAAGCCCTTATCTAGATTGGGTTATTTCTAATTGAGTTGTTGACCAAAAGGGTCTCATGGGAATCGCCAAACAACCCTCAAACAACCCAAGCTTTTGTGCTCCACAAACACAGCAAGTCCCCATTGCTGAAGACAACACTCCCACACTCATTGAACATAAAAGTCAAATTGGTGCCTACATAGAGCCTTCACCCCTACATCCTAGTATCTTGGAATAAGAAAGTACTCTACGTGCTAGCAAAAGAGAAACATAAACACCAATCATCCATAAATCTTTTAATCTACAGTATTGTCCTGACTGAAGATATGCTATGATAATGGTGGTACAAACACTATGGGTGTAACCAACCAATATCTGATTTGACTGAAGGCCTATTCCGCAAGATGGAACCCAAGTGCAGTACTGCTTAGGTAACCAAGACTAGATAGCCCAAGGACAGAGAGTAAAACCAAATACTACTGTCCCAAATGATAATGATGCTAAAATAAATGTAGCAATAAAACAACACCTAATGACATTCTGCTATACTCATAGGTCAGTCTCTTGCTCAGCCATCATCAGAGAAGCTTCCTCCTGCAGTAGTTGGGAACAAATTCAGAGACACACAGACTTATGTAAAATAAAAGACCTAGGAACACTCATCTATAAATAGGATGTCTCCATGAAATCTTTTCCCTCAGGGCTCTGGAAATCCCAAGAAACATGAGATGAAAAGGCGTTAAGAGTTAGAGAATTTGGAGGATATCAAGAAAACAAGGTCATCTATATCAATGATCAAAGCCCACGTGAGCTCTCAGAGACCGATGCAGTGTGCACAGGGCCTGCCCAGCTTTGCTCCAGATCCTCAGCATGTATGTATTATGGATTTCAGGTTAGTGTTTTTATGGGATTCCTGAGTATGTGAACAAGTAGCTCTCTGATTCTCGTGCCTTCTCTTGGGCTCTTTTTCTTCTGTTTGTTTGTCCCGTCCAACTCCAATGTGATAGTTTTGATCTTATTTTATTTTGTTATATTTTATTAGTATCCCTTAGAAGCCTGGTTGCTTTCTAATGAGAGACAGAAAGGATCAGGATGGGAGAGAAGGAGGAACTAGAAGGAGCAAAGGGAGGGGAAACCATCAATGGGATATATTATGTGAGGAAAAGATTTATTTTCAATAAAAAGGGAGAAAAGAACACACTAAAATTAAAACCAAAAAAATATATAAAAATTAAAAGAAGCCCTTGTCTAGAATATCAATCAATAAGGAGTAACATTCTGCATAATGGAATGCGTTTCTATTGTATGTTGAACATCTTTCTTTAATAAATATCAAAGTTATCTCATTAGGATGAATTTTGACCAAAGAAGTTAATATAGTTCACAAAAAGCCAACTGGAGGAAACTAGTACTAATTAATTTCTCCTTTACAAATCATTCACTTCCTAGGTTAATCACATTATACATATTTCTAAATTATATGTTTCGAGTCCACTCAAAATTAACTATACAATTTTCTTGGATAGGAATTTGAAGTTCTATTTCTTCATTTTATAATCAATCTTTGCATGCAATCTTCCTCTTGCTTGAGATTATTTCTGTAAGGAGGAAGGATTTAAATAACCCTACAATAAATAATAAACAAACATAACAACCCTGTTGCAAGTTTTCTTTTTCTTCCAATAAGATGTGGGTAAAAATAACAAATCCTTCCCCTCAGGACTTAGGAACTAGGGCAGAAGAGGTGCTGAGAAAATAGCTGAGCCAGAAGGAATGGGTGACACCAAGGACACAGTGTCTTCCAGACACAACAGGACTGATGCACATATGAACTCACAGAGACTGTGGCAGCATGCACAGGTCCAAGACAAATGAGGTCTCAGTACTGACAGGAAGAAGTAGATACAAGCTCTCACTTAACTATGAGGCTGTCATCAGTTGACAACTGCTTGCAAAGGAAAAATTAGTTTTCTTCACTAGAGTCTCACTGGGTAGAAAACTCACACTTAAGGTCAGGTCCTATGCCCAGATGGCCAACAGAGTCAGCTCAATGGTATTTTACCTTAGTTGTCTTTTGCTTGTATGGTTTCTGATTTAGGGGTTTTGTGGTGTGTGTGTGTGTGTGTACTCAGATTTCTTATTCTTTTTCTTTTATAAAAATTCTGATGCAATTGATGATTTGTTGTTTGCCTGTTTCCCAGAGAGAAGAGAAAGAAGGAATGGGGTTGGATAAGTGAGGTGAGGAAGAGTATCAGGGAGATAAGGGGCGGGGGGACTGTGGTCAAAATATATCATATACAAAAATATTTTCAATACAAAAGAAAATTACAAATGCTATTTCTGTACATACTAAGTAGTGAACCACTTAGGTTTAATTTTTTTCTAACCACATTTATTGTCGAGGAAGATGGACAGTAGGCCATGGATTTGAAGTAAAAAGGATCAGGGGCTCATTTTCATTTAGGAGAAACCTATAATCCTAGTTCAGGAGGTCCAAACAGTAGAACCTCTCAAGCCCAAGAGTTTGAGGGTAGCCTGGGGTGACATGACCTGTCTCACAAAGGAGGAAAGGAAAAAACAAAGAAGGAAGAAACAAGAACTGGAGATGCTGGGGGAAGATGGGGATGGGGAAGCATGTGAGTTCATGCCTCCTTGCTTAGCTTTAACCTTGACCACTGCCCATCCTGTAACTCACTCTGTTTCAAGGCTAAAGAAAGGCCCAAAGAAACAGCGGAGGGACCAGGTAAGGTAAGACTGCAGCTGACTCTGAGCCTGTCAATCACAGTGGCTGCTTCCTCCTTTCTGGAGACTGCCTAGTGAGATGGTTCTACCACTTGCTGTGAACTGTTTTTTTTTTTTTTTTTTTCAGGCCTGGTATTTTCTCGTAAACTTGCTAGAAATTACCCAAGTTCCCAAGTACTGAGGTTATAAAAGAAATTTCACAAACAGTCTAAAAAAAAATTTTTTTTTTTGGAAATGAAAAACTTTTCTCTCACAGAACAAGTAATCAAGCATTATTTTCCAAAGAGCCATTTTCTCTCTGTGAGCACAAAACTCCCATTTTGGAGTCTTCATAAATGGATCTGTTTTATAAATGAACACCATCAGAAGGACTACACTAGCATTCAAAAGGGAAGAACCCAACCAGAAAATAAGGGCCCTGTCAGTGGTGGGACAATTCTTTCACCTATGAGAAACTATCTGAAGTGTGTGTGTGTGTGTGTGTGTGTGTGTGTGTGTGTGTGTGTGTGTGTTGTATGCATATGTGTGTGTTTGTATATTCGCACACTTGGGGTGGAACCTAGATCCTCCTGCATTTTAAGTACATGCTGTAACATGAAAGCACATGTCTAGTCTGAGACACAATCTTAAAGACACCAAGCAATTTTAGATTCAGAGTATTATTAACAGTTTAGACACCCCAAACACACAGAAAGAAACAAAAGGAAAAGCTGACTGAAATTTATGAGGGAAAATGCTGCTTCAAAAATTAATTCTTAATTTGGATAAATTGCAATACAAAGCCTTATAATGAAGATAGTGTCGTGGTGTATCTATTCACCATCGAAGACTGCTTAGACGTGGGTTTAAGCCAATAGAAGTCTTTATTAGCCAGAGGCTGGCTATATTGAGGGTTCCGGATCCCAGTGAAGTCCTGACTCTTTCTCACAGTGATCTTTTAAGCACACACACACACACACACACACACACACACACACACACACACACAAAGGTTGACACACTTCAGTTAACAAGAACATTTAGCCAGAAGTGGAACTACAAAAGCCAAAAAAAAAAAAAAAAACCTTTGGAGACTTTCCCAGAACTATGGACTTTATGGATTAGATCTTGGCTTTTATTTTAGCAGGTAGGGCTGTTCTACATACTGAGTTTTATGGCCTGAATGGTATCATGATGTTAGTTGTGCTAAGGTCTGAGAGCCTACAGGTTGGAGGCCTTGTTGAGGCCTTGTTATAATAGATGCCATTTTTTGCAAAATATAAGAGTACAATACAGTACAAAGTAGAATCATGGTTCTGTAATGCATGAACTCTTGCAACAATAGTCTAGTTCCCATTACAAGAGTTCCCTGATAACACTTGTGATGTCTATTTTTTGTTCTCAACTTGACACATCGGGAATTAACTAAAATCTATGAAAGATTTTTGTCTAGTTTGAAATAGGTAGATACATTTCTAATCCAAACCTTTGAGGTAAGAGAACACGTGCCTTTATTCTGGATCTTGAGGCAGGAAGATATACCTTTAATCTGGGCCATACCTTCATCTGGAAGCCTATATAAGGACATGGAAGAAGGAAGCCTTTGATCTTTGCCTGCTTGCTTTTGCCTTGCTTTAGAGCCTACTATTGAATTCTTGGACTTTCTACTGTTAGCCAGCCATTGTTTGATTAACTGGACCACAGCCTGTAAGTCATTCTAATAAATCCCATATCTAGATAGATAGATAGATAGATAGATAGATAGATAGATAGATAGATATAAATATATATGTGTGTATATATTACATATATACACACACATACAGGCTGTGGCATTAGTCTATAGTGATGATGATGATGTAATAAAAAATTAAAAAATTAAAAATTACTGCATTTTCTATTGTAGCTCCATTATACAGCAGACTCTTCTCAACAGGATGATTTTCAGAAACCTCCTGAACATTACCAGACCGATTATCAGCTTTTGTATTTTACCCAACCCTAAACCAATCACTACTTGAGGAAATACCTAGCTCTGACTGGCCAGAACCGGAATACTGGATTTGGCGATCTTCCCACCCATGCATAAAGCGAAAGAGTTAGAAATTCCCTGAAAGAAAACAAGATGGCATTCCAAAAAGCACACAGAGTTGAAGCTGAGCAGGGATATCACCACTTATGCTATAGCTTCTGTTTTAGTCAACCATCTCTTGGATGGCCAGTGAAAATGAAGATTACCCCAATTTTCTCCTTTATCCTTTGAATTTCAACAGGTCTAGGCATGAAGAATGAAACCACTGAGAAAAATTAAACTCACTTTGTCTGAGATTTTGGAGTTATTTATATTCAAATAGAAAATGTATCCCATTTTGAGTCTGTTGTGTTTGTTGTTCTGGGACTCGCTTACCTCATCTCTAAAAACAAGAGCTTTTCCTTAAATGATGGTTAATGTTGACTGACAGCTTGACAAAATGAGCCTAGGGTCGCTCAGGAGACAGACTTTAGAACAAGTCTGTGAGGAAGTTTCTAGAATGGGTTATCTCGGGTGAGAGGACCCAAAAGTGAATGTTGCCACCATTCCACAGACTTGGGTCTCCAGCAAAACAGCAAGGAGAGTAGAGCACCAGCATTCATCTCTGTCTGCTACCCCACCTTGTTTTTTCCCACAGAAAAACTAGATGTGCATGCTTGGTAGCCCATTGTAATGGCTAGTCTTCTTTCACCATAGAGGCATCTAAGTTAAAAGAACCTCAATTGAGAAAATGTCTTCATAAAATTGGCCTGCAGGCAAGCCCGTAAGGCTTTTTTTAATGAATATTTGGAAAGGCCCAGTCCCTTGTGGGCAGGTGTTTCAGAGGGTTACAAGAAAATAAAATTAACCAGCCAGTAAGTAATGCTTCTTCACTGCTTCCACTTCACTTCCTGCCTCCAGAATCTTGCCCTGATGCCCCTTGGTGATGAAGCACGACCAGAGAGCTGTAAGAAGAGATAAACTGTTTCCTCCTCAGGTTGGTTTTGGTCAGGGTGTTATTATAGTATTCGAAAGCCTAATTAAAAATCTATGATCCCAGCAGTTGGGAAGGAGAGACGGGGGAGTCCTGGGAACAAGCTGGCATGCCGAATCAGATAAACGGGCGAGTATCAGAAGCCCCTGCCTAGATGAATAAAGTAGAGAATAATAATATAGGAAAAGCTCTGCATGTAACATACATACTTGTACATGTGTGTCCACACATATGTAAATAAGAATTTACAACACGTACAAATAAAACATTATTCTCCAAAAAGCTTCCACCCTTTCCAAAACCAAGGTTTTATTTTTCTTTTCTTTATTTTGTCAAGTAAATACTTAAAAGTTTAATTAGTTGAAATAGAGCCAAGTGTTGGGTCACATGCCTGTATTCCCTCAGTTAGGAAGGACAGGAAGGGAAAGAGTTCAAGGTAATTCTCAACTACATAGGGAATTTTAGGCTATTCTGGGCTATTGGGGACCCTGTATTTTTGTTTGTTTATTTTAGTTTTAAATTGGAGTCTCTTTATAACCAAAATTATATCAAAGTAGAAACAAGAATTACCTAACCTCCTTGCTCCCATCAGGCAACTCTCCAAGTTGGTGATCTTGTATATGACTTTGACACTGGCAAACAGGTTCAGTCGTGTAATGGAAACCCTGCTTCATCACATCATGGTGCAATAGAGCCACACATATGCCAAGCACATCTCCTGTAGATGATAAACCAAACCTAAGTGCCTCTCGAGGATCTGAAAAACAATATCTGGATGATGTGCAGACACTATTTCTAGTAGAGTAATATGCAAAGAACTAAAGAACTATACCAAAAAAAAAAAAAATGGTCCGTAAAAGCTTGAATTTTGAGAATTATGAGAACTTATATGTAAATATATATATATGTGAGTCTGGTGCAATTCCAGAACATAGAAGACTGAGGCAAGATAACCACACAGTCACGGATAGCCTGGGCTACAAGATTGCTGTAGTTGAGACCATCACAACCTAACTTTAGAGTAGCAGTAATAACATTTCACTAATATACTAGTTGGGCACTAAATGTAGGATAATTTAGTATCATAAAAGAATCAAATTTCTCAAATCTAGTCTTTTTAGTATCTTAAGACACAAAAACTCGGACTATAGACATTTATCTTCCAAATACTACATACTAAAATCAACAAGCTACCAGTTTTTAACATCATCAAATATCTAGTTAAAAAATGATAATTTAACTTAGTTTTCTATGAATTTTTAAATATCTTCTGTGTTCGCTGTCAAATAAGTTTTTTTTTTTTAATTAATTCATAGACCTGCTTCTAGAAACATTGCAGGTGTGACCCTGTGTCACATGTGTGTCACTAGGTGGCACAGAGGAGAGAGGCTGTGTCCTATGCTCAGTGCTCTGACCTATGATATTCATAGGTCAACAACTTTCCCTGAAAAAGGACAGCCTGAAAAGACCACCAGTTTGGTGCCATCCAGCTCCCAGGACTGGGAGCAAGCTGGAAACTAGAATAACCAACCCCACCTGGAACTGAGGGCCACAAGCAAAAGTGAGCCGAGAGAACCCTCACATGAGGCCAGGCAGAAAGTGAGCCAAAGATAACCACCAGACTGGCATCATGGAGCCTGGACGGGGAGCTAGCCTGAGGTGACCACCAGCCAGGCACCATATAATGCACAAGTAAGACATAGCACTCCTGAGACTACTCCTGAGACAATCTCAGACACTCAGAGACCCCAGGCACCTCTAAGGAGCAAGTAAGTGGTAGAGAAATAGAAGAGAAAGAGAAATGGAAGGCTGTGAGCACATTGAAGAGAGGCAGGGTCATGAGGAACAGCTGATGTGAGTAGCCTGTTAGCCCATCTGGAACCATGGTGGGGGTCACAGTCTGGGCTGCCACTGGAGGCTACGTGGTCTGGGTTGCCATCCAGGGGCATGTGATGTCAGAGGTCTGTCTGTGCAGAACTGGCCCCTCACCTGAGCATCCTGGGAGAGCTGGCATTGGAGTTATGAGAATAGAAGAGGTAACCCCACCCATAGCCAACTGTGGTACTCCTGGAGAGTGGCAGCATGTTGAGGAATTGTGACTGAGCCCCTACCCCAACCCATGCCGGGATACAAATGTGGGAGAGCTGTTCTTGCCATTTGTCTGCCATGTGGTGACATGGGTGAGGGAGAGATGACTGCCCTCACCTTTTACCACCTATGGCATGTAGGAGAGTTGGTCCCAAGGTCATCAGAGTGTGAGAACTGTCCCTGCCCCTCACCCACTGCATCACCCAGGAGAGCAGCCCTACACCTCACCTGGGCAGCATTGTAGAGCTGACCCTGAATGTAGGGGTTGTGGGTAAGGCCCCAGGGTTGTGCGTGTGGGATTACTGGCCAGACCTTTTGTCTGCTATGCAGTAGCACCATTGAGGGAAAGACCTCCTCTGCTCCTTTTTGCCCTCTTTTTTCTCCTCCTCTGGTGGGAGAGTTGGCCCATGGGATCATGAAAACAGGAGAGCTGTCCCTGTCCCTCATCTGCTGCAGCACTCAGGGGAGCGGGCCCCACACTTTCTTGGGCTGCAAGATAGAGCTTGCCCTGGTAGCAGAGGATGCTGGTAAGTTGGCCCTGAGCATGAGAGGAAGAATCTGTGGGATGAGCAGCTCAGATACCTCTCAGGGGAGATCCAGGACTATGAGGTGGCCCATCCCAACATCTATCCCATCAACAAACCACTGGAGCACATCAAGGGGGTG
Source organism: Arvicanthis niloticus (assembly GCF_011762505.2). NCBI lineage: Eukaryota > Metazoa > Chordata > Mammalia > Rodentia > Muridae > Arvicanthis > Arvicanthis niloticus. The sequence goes on along the minus strand of NC_133433.1, from coordinate 30,590,422 downwards.
GTCCTACAAAAAAATTATTGAAGTTTAAACAGAAGGGGTAAGAAAAATCAAGGGCAGTGAAGTAACATGTTGTTGCCCCGGTACATACAGCTTAGCAATTTCTTTCTTCTTTTTTTTCTTTTTTTTCTTTTTTGGTTTTTCGAGATCGGGTTTCTCTGTATAGCCCTGGCTATCCTGGAACTCAGTCTGTAGACCAGGCTGGCCTCGAACTCAGAAATCTGCCTACCTCTGTCTCCCAAGTGCTGGGATTAAAGGCGCACGCCACCACTGCTCAGCAGCTTAGCAATTTCTTACTAGATTAACATTAACACTCACAATTAAGGCCTTTTAAAACTTTGTTTCCTATAATTTTATGCATCGTGTCTGATTTTGTTTTTAAATTTATCACAATAGGGCTATGTGCTATAGCCTGCCTTGCAAGCAAGAGATGCTTGCCAGAGTTCTATCCAAGGAACCTATGTGAAGCTGCTAGACTTGGTGGCACAGGCTATAATCCCAGGGCTGGGGAATATGACACCAAAGGATCCCTGGCCAGCTAACTGGTGAGCTCTAGGTCAATGAAGGATCCTGCCCTAAGGAGGAAGACATTTCTGGAGATGACCCCATCAAGTCTGTTCTCCAGCTTCCATACACATGTAGATATATACATCATATATATACACACACACTCTTTCAAAAGTAATAATTACACAATAAGTAATACTAAAATTCAAAATATACACTCTGATAAGATAACACATCAAAAACAAAGTCAGAAATGACACCTGTTTTGGAATAACTTATCAAATAAAATTTAAAATAAGTATAATTAATATGTGAATGACTATAGAAGAAGAAGTAGATAGCAGAAAAGAACAGAGACAGACTATAAGCAAAGGCCTGGGAAGACAATAAGAGAATCAGTAATAAGTGCTGCATATGAAAACTATGGTATCAAACCATGACAGCCTCTGGTAGACTAGACACTACCAAAGAGAGAACACATAGTTCAAAAGCAAAGGAACAGAAATTTGTCAAACTGACAAGTAATGAGATAAAAGAATAACAAAACAAACTATAATGCAACCACTATTTGGTAGCTTGAGAAGATGAACTGTCAGCACTTAAAATACACAAAGAGGGAGGAGGGAGGAAAGCAAAGAAATATGTGGGTAAAAAAATGACTAAGAAGTTCCCCCAAATGAACGATGTGGTCGATGCACTGGGTTACTGAAGAAAAACAAAGAGACAGATAAAAAAATGAAAACAGCATGTGGGAGGAGGACATGTTGGGGGAATTCTTAAAGGGACAGAGAATGGGAGTGAGGGATAGATATAAGATAGCTTCATTATGTGTGTATGTGTATATATATGTATGAATGTGTATATATATACATATATATATAATTGTCAAAAAATAAAATTAAATTATTTAAAAAATAAATAATTTTAAAAGCAAGATTGATTTATTGTTGTCTAAATAAACTTTACAAAAATACACAGAGAGAGAAAGGGAGAGAGAGAGAGAGAGAGAGAGAGAATATGGAAGGATGCAAGTCAGTATAGCATGCAAATGGAAGCCAAAGAATGCAGAAGAGGTTCTGTTTCTATCTAATAAAATAGACCTTAAGCCAAAATTAGCCAGACCAGGTCACAATGGTCAAAAAATGACAAAATGGGAACACCACCAATAATATATAATCATTACAAACACATGTACACCAAGCACGGACACACCCTATTTTATAAAACAAATGCTGGGCAAAGGGGACAAAAGGCCCCCTTTTTGTATGGTAATATTAGCTGACTTCAATATCACTTACATCAGTGGATAAATTATGCACACAATAAAATGAACAAAGAAATGCAAGGTTAAGTCATGCCATAGGTCACGTGGATTTAACAGACATCCACAGAATGTTCCATCCAACACATGTGTGGATCAGAGACCTGAACCTCACAGCTTGCTACATAGACAACCCATTCTGCCTCAGGAGGCCATCTTCTGACCTAAAAGTACAGACTCCAGCAAAACCCTCTGCACCCTGGCCTCGGACTGTGTGCTGCTTAGGACTGCATTACTTCACCTCCTCTGCAGCGTAACATGGGAGGTGCTGAATATGTGATGCTTGTGTAGTTTCTGGTTATCTATCTATCTATCTATCTATCTATCTATCTATCTATCTATCTATTTGTTTGGTTCTGTACCAGGGATGGAACCCAGGGTTTTGTGCATGTGGGGCAAGTTTTCTACCAGTAAGGTACAGCCCTGTGTGTTTCTATAGTTAATTCAGTACAAGGTTCTCCTGCACTCATCCTGATTCCACCTTACCAAAAGCAAGTGAAAGGCCTCCTGTGGAGGTGAGTGTGGCCTCACATTCACCTATAGCCACCACTGTGTCTCTGCCTATATGCACTAGAGGAGGGTGAACAAGATCTGGCTTCTGGTAATGATCTGGAAAGTGCCCCCTGGAAATTGTCACATGTCTGATCCTGTGATCTTTCTGCCAATGAGAGTCCATAGTTCCAGTTCTTGCTGTAGCTATGAGCTCAGCTCCAGGCTAATCAGAGCCCAGGCACGCATTGTCTACTGTGCCCTCCAATTTTATTGTTACCACCAGTGAAAACTGGCCATGGAACTTGCTCACTCTCTGCCTGAGTACCTGATCTGATGGGCCCTCTGATAGCAGGCCGTGTTGTGAGTTTCAAGAATCTAGTTTTTTAAAAAAACAAAACAAACCCAGCACTTTTAGCCCAATATATTGAAGCTGTGTTCCCAGGTCAGTCTTCACAGGTATAGAACAGTGGTTAGAAAGCAGTCAAATGTGATTGTGATCAAGCTCTCACCCTGCCACTCCACAGTGGTCTTGGTGAGGTCTATTGGCTCCAAACTCTGTGCCTAGATCTGGGACCAATTTAATGAATGGACAGATTGTTTCGTGCAGAATCAGCATCTGATAAAAAAGATAGGTGTACGGGAAGCTTCCCTAATTGTTTATTGGCTAAATAAAGATGGCAAAAGCCAATCTCTGGGTGAAAGAGAAGGCGGGATTTCCGAGCAGGACAGGAAGAGGAAGGGGGAGAGGATTGGAGTAGAACCAGACCGGGGAGTGAATATGAGCTGTGAACATGTAGATTTTTCGGGACACTGATAGTTTGTGGCCTCCACAGGCAACAGTGGAGGCCATGGAGAATGGGGCAGGATATTCTTCACCCAGCCTTTGAGTTATCTGGTCAGTTTTAAAATATAAAGTCTCCAGTGTTTTCTTTTCATGAGGCTAAAGGGCGCTGGGTGAGATGGGGTAGGTGTTGGTGGCAGGGCCAGCCTCTGGGGTGGCTGTTGGGTGGTGAGTGGTGGCTCAGGAGTTCTCAGGAAGAATGGAAGTGGAGCCAGTGGCAGCATGATCTTGGAGCTAAGTCATCAATGCACCAGGCAAGGGGAAGCATGCTTCTGAAAATTACATGTAACAGATAGGTTATCTCCCCTGCCCATAAGCTAGGCTCAAGCACTCGCTCCTAGTTCCATTGGCTTCCTATGGTAGCTATGACTGACTTCAGCCCTATTTAACTACAAGGATTCTAGGAAATGCCTCCATCACCATTTTCCAGAAGTTAACATTCAGAATGATGTCTTGCTAGCAGAAACCTTGCTGTTTTCTTAGGTACAGCCCTTCATGGAATGGTTGTAGCATTTGATTACTTATCTAACTACATAAACAGGTGATCTCAGCTGTTAGGATCAGGACTGTGGAAACGGTTCCATGAGTTAAGCTTGCTGTACAAGTATGAGACTTAGAGATCAGATCTCTAGTGCCAGGTAGGCACCGTGGCCTGCCTGTAATCTTTTGTGAGGTGGGAATCCCAATTAGGCTGGCAGACCAGAGTGTCTAATACAGCAAGCTTCAAGTTCAGTAAGATGGGGAATGATGGAGGAAGAGGCCAGTAGTACCTGAGGCCCCCCCCCCACATACATACACAAGTGTGCTTGCACACACAGATGAACATAAATATGCATGCATAAATACCTCACGTTTACATATGCAAGAATGTGGGACCACGAAAGGATGATTTGGTTTCTGGTAGAGCACTGGCTTAGAAATAGCCAGAGACCCAACAGGTGTTCATTGCCTGCCAGGGACAGCACCTATCTCGCCACGCCCCAGATTCCAGACTCCTGACATATAGTCTAAGATCTCCATTGACCCACACTTTTCAGTCATGTAGGGCAATGCAGGAGGTTTGTGTCACCTAGCACAGGCAGAGGGTATGACTACTACAGGCCTCAGCCTCAAGAGATTTCCATATTAATGAGTTACCTAAAGGCCAGAGGGCGTAGCCAATTACATATTCCTTACCCTTCCTTCTCCCTCCCTATTTAAGTCAGGTCCACCCTGACTTAAGTTGGGGGGGCGGAGGGTGCATCCAGATTCAACTACCATTCACCATGAAAATAAAGCCTGTAAAACCCACGGACTTCCACATGTCTTTTGGGGGCCCACCATGGGGGTACCACCAAGAAGTTCTCAACTACTGAGCTGTGTCTATCTCCCATGGAGAGCTTATCTGCGTTCCAGCCATGGAGGCCTGCCTCTTTAAGCAAGCTAGCCGAGCCGCCTTTCAACCAAGAGAGTAACCAAAGAATTCCTTTCCAGCGGGATGCAGTCAGGGCTTCCCTCTTCGCCCTAATGCCACAGTCTCTTTTCCTCCTCAGCCTTCCAGCAGTGTCTGATGCGCTCGGTCAACAGCTTCTTCAAGCGCTCACCCGAGCACCCCAGAGCTGGCAGGCAGCCCTCTCTCCGGGTCCACTCAAGAGCACCTGCCCCCCACAGAACTTCTGACTGAGTTCTCTCCCCTGGGGGGGGCACTCCTGTGGCTTCTCACAGCTCACACCCTCCCCGGTGCCTCAAGGAACCAACTCAGTCAAATTCCCGCACTTCTGCCACTCTGAGCCACAATTCCAGCCGACTAAGCTGTGACAGACTAGTGGGATCACAACCACCCAACAAGATTCAGAACCCACGCCCACGTGTGAGCTATCATTCCCCTCACAAGAAGAAAGTTAATAAAGGGTTTTTTAATGCTAAAATCATCTTAGGTTACTTCTCTGCTCTGTTCCCACCATTCCCAAGGGTAAATTGTGTCCTGTTTGGGCCTATACATCCATCCCATATGTTCCTGCTACTTAAACATACATTTTTTCCTAAGTGAGCCACCCTGTAGCCTGCCAAACTATGCAATCCAAACCCTGCAGCTTATAAGGGGTGACCCTCACAGCTGGTGCCTCCTAAACACAGTAACAATTTGCACCCTGTGGAATGAAGTAGTCTGTGTTTGTTCATGGCCTAAGCCCCACCCAGGTGACTGTGATGTAAATGTTTCCATAGCAAATAATTATCTTTTTGCATATGTAAAGATGTAATACAGCAGGGCTGAAATCTCACAAAATCCAGCCAGATGAGATAAACATGTTGCTTAAGCAACAGACACAATGGCTTGGAGCAACCAGCCCCCCCAAATGTTCATGTTCCAGATGGGTCAACATCACAGCCCAGGGGTTGTTTCACTATGGAGTAAAATGTGTAACTATGAATACCTGACGATATGTTGCGACATTCTGCGTCCTGTGGGAGTCGGTATTTATGTGGAGAGATATGACTGTTAAGACATGTGAACATGTCCCTGCATCTGGAGCATGTGTTTACCCTCAACATTTCAAAGTCGTCATTTGGGCCTCAGTTCTATACAGAATTTAAAATAGACTCTGGAGTCTTCTCTCTATTGTCCGCAGCCCTCAGTTAACACCCAGGTCTGGTTTTGTGTAGGTGTCTGTACCTGAATGTTAACACATTAAATAAAAACTCCATACAACCAGGAACCCATGCTATGATGACAAATGCCTTGATTTTAGAGACTCAGCAGAAGACCTTACAGGCTGAAGTAGGGGACTGCATTTCCAGAGGGCAACTTGCTACCTAAGAGGGAAGAGGGTCTGGATGAAAAGTTACCTCATTTGAATAAGCTCAAGGACACTTAGTTCCTGGAAATACTAAAAGGACATTAACACACTACTCAAGTCCCCACGTGCCCCACTGACTTGCAGCAGACAATGTTGGAAATGCAGTCTAAGCCTCCACCACAGACCTTTTGAGTCACTGTCTGAATTTTAACAAGGTTGTTATATCATTCACAGGTACACTAGGGTCTGAGAAAAGCTGGTTTGTCTACAGCACCATGGTGTGGGGTAGACAGTTGAAAGTACTTAGGAGGGAAACTTTAAAGCCTGACTATAGTGAACAAAAGAGAACTCAAGTATAGATGATTCTAATCCTATTTGGAAATATGAAACTGGACCTGGAGGAACAAGTCGAGGAAAACCTACTATGGGTGACATGTTTTGTAAAAGCTCAGATGTTAAAAAAAAAAACTGGTTTGAGTAGTAAAAAAAAAAAAAAAATTGATGATCGGCCTAAAGGGAAGCATGCCTCAGCTGCTGCCTCCAAAGAGGACTCATGGACCTTGTTTAAGCCACCCCCAGTTTTTCCAGTGGACAAGAACAGTGCAAAAATAGTTCCTAAAATAAGTTATGCAAGCAAAGTTAAGGAAAACCTCAACAAAACTGTACAGAACTCTTCTGTGTCACCATCTTTGTCTTCATTATCATTATCTACTGGGGAAACTCAGACCCAGTCTTCCAGTTGCTTTCCCAGGTCCCCATGTCAGCTCTGAAATCTGTTACTTGCACCAGTTTCTCTAATGGGCCTGTTTTAACAGGAACTGAAGGAAGTGTGTATCCATCTTGGGGTCAGCCACTGCTAACGACTGCTGCTAATACTTTAACACCCATCTCTACTGGGGTTGATTCAGTTCTTAAGGACATGAGTCTGTTGAACAAGTCTAGCCTTTTTATCTACCCTTCAAATATGCAAACAGTGCTGTTAAGTGCACAAGTAGATCTGCCCTCTCAGACAGATCAGCAAAACCTGGGGGATATATTCCAGGATCAATGAGATTTATCCTTTATAAATGAACCAAGTGTTGGCCCAGGGACAGTTATTGAAAAGTCATCAGATCATAAAGTGATGGAAGTGACATTTCAAGGAGAATATCCTGCCACATTGGTTTCACAGGGTGCTGAAATAATTCCCTCAGGAACTGAGAATCCTGTGTTTCCCAATGCTTATAAGCTGGAAAAACAAAACTAGTCCTCAAGTTCTAAGTAACGTTCTAAATCCCGGGACTACTGAGAGTGGAGCCTTATCCTTGGAAGCCTATCGTATAGGTGACCTGCAAAAAGCAGACACCAGTAGTCAAGGTGCTTTAGCGTTCCTCTCAAAGGACTACAAAATAGAAAATCAAAATCCTCTGGCCTCTCCTACAAACATTTTGTTAGGCTCTACCAAAGAACAGAGATACCAGAGAGACCTAAAAAGGAATGATAACTGGAGTTCTTTTGACTTGAGGGCTGCTACTGTATATCACACTAAAGAAATGGAGTCTATATGGAATTTGCAGAAGCAAGATTCCAAAAGAATTATCACTTACAATGAAGCCATGGATAGTCCAGATCAATGAAGGACCAGACTGCCTATTTGTAACCTTGCTGCAGCATTACAGCCACCGTTCATGTGGGACACAAGGCTTTTATGCTCCTAGATCTTCAATGCAGCAGAGGAACCATAAGTAGAATCACAGGATAATATATACAAACATATTTTGTGTGTGTGTGTATGTATATGTATATATATATGTGTGTGTGTGTGTGTGTGTGTGTACATATATGTGTGTGTATGTGTGTGTGTGTGTGTGTAGTTATAGTTATTTTTCTTTATTATTTTGTTAGTTTTCGTTTTTAAGTGTGAATGCAGGTGATTAATGAATACAGACTTAACAAGCGTGGTTCTAAAGTTCCTGCTGTCATCTACTTGGGCAACAAATGACTCACTGGAAAGGAAATCCACCTACTTCTAGGTATCTGTACCTTGTTTTGTGACTAAAGTGATGCACTAATCATGGGGAACCCAGAATGATTCAACATTTTCCCCTACTTCAACCTTGATCTTTTAGTTTTCTTTTGAGGACTGAAGGAGAATGCTGGATAAATGCCTTGAAGTTTGCAAGGATGTTTTTTGTTGTTTGCTGTTTGTTTTTTTAATCCAATTATTTGCATATCTTGCCAAGAGTTGTGCAGCCTTTTGGGGTGTTAGGGAACTAGTTCCTTTCTTTTTTTTGTGGGGTGGGGACAGGGGAGGGCATTGAGGTTCTACAATTCTGGAATAGTTTTTAGATACATAGTTAACTTACTTTGGTTACATGTTTGACTGTTAACAGCTGAAGAATCTAAGAGTGTCATTCAAGAAAAGCTGCAGAATAAGTAATTGGCTGATAATTACCCATTGTAATTGTGTAACTGAGAGCAAAAATATATTCTGCTTTTCCTCTGTAGGTGCTCAAACTTGTTCTCTGTCATTAACACTAAGTGTATATTCTTGTTTTTCATCAACTTTTAAGAGAAACTTATGTAACTTTCTGTAACTTCTTTTAATTTCAGTTTCTCAGCAAAATTCAAAAATAGGAAAATAATTCATGAAAACTGTCTTGTTTTTTAGCCAGTGAGAAGGTAATAAACACTGCTTATAGAAGGTGTGTTTTCAGGTAAATTCTACATCTGAGCCTACTTGTTTCTAATTATATCTTAATATATTTTATAATTAGAACAAGATTGGGATTTTTTTGGGTTTTTTTTTCTCTTTTTGGTTTTTTTTTTTTTTTTTTAAGAAAAATAATTGGAATTCTGAACATTTTATTTTGGGCAGAAAGAGCATTATCCTGCCTTATCATTGCATTACCATCCTGTTGTGCTGAGGTTTGTATATAGCAGGCTAAAATTGTGTGTGTGTGTGTGTGTGTGTGTGTGTGTGTGTGTGTGTGTGTGTGTGTAGAAATTAAGGGTCCAATTTAAGACTGGGTGACGTTAGTGGCATAAAAACAAGTTCTCTGGCCTGATGTAGCATCACGTCACACACATAACACATACAGATAAGTTAATGTATCCATGTATGTCAAATACAAGTTAAACTAGCAGGGCATTTATAGAGTTGCAGTCTTCTAACAAAGGCAAACTGGATCCCCTGGACACTTTGGGGGAGAAAGTAGTTACTTTTTATTCTTGTTTTCTAAGAAACGTCTAGTTTTGAGCAATTGTAGTGTGGATGGATTTTTCTGGTTTTGTTAATTATTTGGGGTTTATAACAAATGTTTATGAAAGAAACTATTTGATTTACTGCAGAAAAAATATACTTTTTAGTCTAGATTTTTGCCCTGCTTAGATTTAAAAAAAAAAAAAAAAAAAAAAGTATAAGCATGGATTGCCAATTCCACTTGATGTGAACAAAACTTTTTATATATAACGTATTGTATCAGTCCAGGTTCAGAAACTTGTGGTAGGCCAGTTTCAGATAATATCATTTCACCTGTAAACTTTTACTGATACTGTAACTTTCAAATGTATAATATGTTTACAGATGTGCCCTGTATTTAGTCACTTTGTTCCTATTTTGATTTTTGTTGTTGTTGAGTCTCTTGCCTGCTTACCAAAATCTAGGATGCTTCAGGCCGTGTACATCAGTGAGGCATCCTTGAACTTTAAAACATTGAACAAACTGGAAAATGGAAATTGCCACATACTGAACTTAGAAGAGTCTGTGTTTTGTGTTCCTTTTAAAAAAAATAAAAATTTTCAAGAAGTTTAAAAAAATCAGGCTGTAGACGAGCTTTTCTTATTAGTCATTGATATGGGAGGGTCCAGACCATTGTAGGTGGTGCTATCGCTGGGCTAGTGGTCCTAGATCCAATAAGAAAGTAGGTTGAGCAAGAATGATGAGCAGGCCAGTAAGCAGCACCCCTCCATGGCTTATTAGCTCCTACATCTAGTTCCTGCCCTGTTTGAGTTCTGACTTCCTTTGATGATGAACTATGAGGTGGAAGTATAAGCCAAAGGAACTCTTTCCTTCTCAAGTTGCTTTGGTCATGGTGTTTCATCATAGCAATAGTAACTAACTAGGACATGCATGCTCCTTAGGCTAAGTCAAGGGGACCCTGGTCCTCATTACAGCTACCATAGGCACTCCCAAGTGGGTTCAGTTAAGCCCTCATAGCTCTTTTCCCACATTGGTGGAGGTTTAATACTCAGCTTAGTGTTTTGGACCTCTGTGGAATCCTCCAAAGCTAATAGGCCAAGGGAACGTTCCTATTGGGCAAGATGTTTCTCTTTTCTGTCATGGGCAATGAGTTCATCATTGCATTAAAAATCCCCCTAGTTCACATTGAAAAAAAAAAATCTCCCTAGTTCAGGGAGATATGTGCCCTACTAAAATCCCACAGAATAAAAATAGCCAAAATAAACAAAATCAAGCCTTCTTATTTGAGGAGAAAGTCCTAGCACCATGCTTGGCCAATGATAATATTTACAGCCCTGACTCATGGACCCAAGTAGCTTCACTCATCGGAAGCAGAGATACCCAAGAAGAAAAGACCCCCTCCCATGATTTTTTGACTTAGCTGTAATTCAGCAATGTATAGGGCCATCTAAAGTAGGACAGGCTGATAACAACACAGTCTCTGAGCCCCCCTCAGTCAGATGAGCCCAAAGACCAAGGTCCTAAAAACCACCCTATTTCAGATCTCACAGCCCTAACCCAACTAATAAAGAAAATAAAATCCATCTACCCACCCCTGCCTCTGTTTCCATCAGAAGAACACTAAATAAACCATCTACCATGTAATAACTTTGTAATTTTTGTGACTCCTTTGCAAAAACAAACCCCACCTCCCATGCTACTCAGGACTTCAATGCAGAACTAGAACCCCAAAACACTTGAGCATTCCCTGTTTATATTAACCCAAATCAAACTAAACCACTCAGCTGGTACCCATTCTAAGCCTCAGACTTAAAAGAATTCAGGCAGGCAGTGAAGGAAGATAGCACCCACGCACCATGGACAAAATCTCTTCTACAGAGCCATATTGCCAACCTAAACATGCCCCAAGATTAGAAAGATATTTGCCACTCCTCCCTGCCCAATATTTTTGGAATGGGAGGCCCTATTTCAACATGAATGTCATCAACAAGTCAGGCAAAATTGGGACCAACACAACACCCAATGAGGTTTGATAAACTCTTTGGCCAGGACAACTTTTCCACTGGAGCACAGGAGGTGGTGCAGTGAGGAGGGTATCATGAACAGGTCCACCTCTGTGCAACTCAAGCTTGGGACAGGCTAACCCCACACTCAGGGTCAAAAGACCCCACCTCCTCCCTGCACCCCTCCATCCAGGAGAACCCCTATCTGATTTTATTCTCAGAACTAGACTGAGCCTAGAAAGAAAAATCTCCAGCCCCACAGCCAGAGATCTTCTTCTTAAAAATAGAAGTAATAATAGAAAAAACACATCAAATTCTAAAAGCCTAACTTCTAAAATAAAAGACAACCACCCAATCAATGATGACTCTGACTGCACTAAATATATTAAACATCTACAAAAACTCCAGGGACTCTTACCCACAAGGAAAGCACAAGACATTCTTCTCTTTGACCTACCACCCCCCCTTTGCCTTGTAGGACCCTTCTTGAAACCCCATCTTACACGTGCCTGTGACATCACCATCACCAAATCAGTATGTGTTAACCCTCCTGTTCTCCTCTGATATAACGGCACTACAGATACCTGTATTAACACCCCTTCCCAAGGCTCCTGCACCCCATAATTGTTCCTCAGGTTTAATTCTTTTTTTTTTCTTTTTTTTTCTTTTTTTTAATTGGTTGTTTTATTTATTTACATTTCAGATGTGATCCCCTTTCCGCATTCCCCCACCCCAGAAACCCCCTATTCCATCCCCCTCCTCCTGCTTCTATGAGGGTGTGCCCTCATCCATCCACCCACCCTCAAATTCCCCAACAATGGGGCATCCATCCTTCACAGGACCAAGGACCTCCTATGCCCAACAAGGCTATCCTCCACTACATATACAGCTGGAGCCATGGGTCCCTCCATGTGTGTTTCCAGGTTGGCAGTTTAGACCCTGGGAGTTCTGGTTGGTTGATATTGTTGCTCTCCCCATGGGGCTGCAAACGCCTTCAGCTTCTCGAGTCTTTTCTCTAGCTCCTCTGTTGGGACCTCGTGATGAATTCAATGGTTAGCTGTGATCATCTACCTCTGTATGTCAGGCTCTGGCAGAGCCTCTCAGGAGTCAGCTATATCAGGTTCTTCTCAGCATGCACTTCTTGGCATCCACAACAGTGTCTGCATTTGGTGACTGAACACTGGGTGGATACTCAGGTGGGGCAGTGTCCAGTCGGCCCCTCCTTCAGTGTCTTCTCCACACTTTGGTTCCATATTTGCTCCCTTGAGTATTTGTTACTCCATCTAAGAAGGACTGAAGTACCCCCATTTTGGTCTTCCTTCTTAAACTTCATATGGTCTGTGAGTTGTATCTTGGGTATTCCAAGCTTTTGGGCTAATAACCACTTATCAGTAAGTGCATACTATGTATGTTCTTTTTGTGATTGGGTTACCTCACTCAGGATATTTTCTAGTTCCATCCATTTACATAATAATTTCATGAATTCATTGCTTTTAATAGTATTCTATTGTGTAAATGTACCATATTTTCTGTATCCATTCCTCTGTTGAAGGACATCTGGGTTCTTTCCAGCTTCTGGCTATTATAAATAAGGCTGCTACGAACATAGTGGAACATGTGTCCTTGTTATATGTTGGAGCATCTTTTTGGTATATGCCCAGGAGCTGGATCCTCAAGTAATACTATTTTCTGAGGAATCACCAGACTGATTTTCAGAGTAGTTGTACCAACTTGCAATCTCACCAACAATGGAGGAGTGTTCCTCTTTCTCCACATCCTTGCCAGCATCTGCTATCACCTGAGGTTTTTTTTTTTTTTTTTTTTTTTTTTTTTTTTTTTTTTTTTTTTTTTTTTTACCTTAGCCATTCTGACTGGGGTGAGGTGGAATCTCAGGGTTCTTTTGATTTGCATTTCCCTGATGACTAAGGATGTTGAACTTTTTTTTTTTTTTTAGATGCTTTTAGGTCATTCGAGTTTCTTATGTGGACAATTCTTTGTTTAGCTCTGTACCCCATTTTTAATAGGGCTATTTGGTTGTCTGGAGTGTTATTTTTGAGTTCTTTGTATATACTGGATATTAGCCCTCTATCAGATATAGGGTTGGTAAAAATCTTTTCCCAATCTCTGGTTGTCATTTTGTCCTATTGACAATGTCCTTTGCCTTACAGAAACATAGCAATTTTATCAGGTCCCATTTGTCAATTCTTGACCTTTTAATGACTGCTGCTATTTCTTAGAGGTTATGGACTGTTTAGATGATTTATCTGATCCTGATTTAACTTTGGTACCTAGTATCTGTCTAGAAAATTGATAATTTCATCCAGATTTTCCAGTTTTGTTAAGTATAGGCTTTTATAGTAAGATTTGATGATTCTTTTGGATTTTTTCTGTTTCTGTTATGTTTTCCTTTTCAGTTCTGATTTTATTAATTTGGATACTGTCTCTGTGCCCTCAGGTTATTCTGGCCAAGGATTTATCTTACCTTGTTTATTTTTGAAAGAACCAGCTCACAACCACTCTGGAAATCAGTATGGCAGTTCCTCAGAAAATTGGACATAGCAGCTCCCTGCTCCCTCCCAGAATCCTGGCCTGAAACACGGGCCACACTTCCCACATAAGGAAACGTGACCTGTGGTCGTGTAGCCCAAAACAGAGTTCTCCATGCTAATGAGGTACCCAGAGGCCTGGAGGGGTTTAGTCAATAAGCTTCCTTTCCCAGACATTCCTCCCAGCAAAAGGTATGTAATCTCTGGTCCACCCTGAGAAGGTAGTATGCATCCATTTTCCATGATGAACAGTCAATAAATAGTATGGGCAAACATGGACTGTCTCTTCCATCGAGAACCACCATGGGGAGCATGAAAAAGGCTTCCCCTACAAAGCCCCAGCCTAAGTCTCCTGTAGAAGGCCTCTGTGTGCTTCCAGACAACCACCACTAAGCTAAGGATTTTCACAGAAGAGCTAAACCAAAGTTCCTTATTTCTCTGGCCCCGGGTTCATCATCATCCTCAGCCCAGGGCCCACAGTTCCACTCCCAACTCTTCACGACCCAGCAGCACCTAGATGTCCAGGAGTTTGGAAGCACTGGGCCCCATCACAGACCTCTGGACCCCCAATCTTTCATTTCCAACTCCTCACAGTTTTCCAGGAGTGACTGGATTCCCAGGAGTCGGAGAACCCCAGCTTTGGCTTTCCACATCCTAGGCTGCATTTTCCAACCCCCGGGGTGGTGTCTCAGCACTTCCCTAAAACCCGGCACCAATAACAGCAGAGCTGGGTAAACTCAGTTAAGCATACTACCCTACCTGTGTTAAAATACAGACCCACAGATATGTATTTTGTGGAAAAAAAAAAAAGAAAGAAAGAAAGAAAGAAAGAAAGAAAGAAAGAAAGAAAGAAAGAAAGTTCTTAAAAGTGTTGGAAAACACAATCATTCAGGACTAGTGTAGTCCACTGGGAAGCTGTCCATGGGTACAATGTATTAACTTGGTCTGTAACAGGCCACAGGGTGCAAAACACATGTTATGAGTGCAAAACCTTTACAAATATATTCCCCTGACAAACACTGGTCTGCCTCTTCAAGAATTGTACGACAGAGGTATGTGGGTGGGTTTGGATGAAGGGAAAAGAAGGGCAAAATGGTATAATTATATTATAATGTTAAAAATTAAAAAGTGAGCGAACCGGCGGTGCCGCAGCAGAGGGTGCGGGTCCCTCTGCGCTCTCTCTCTGAGTTCGAATCCTGCTCGCTCCCGCCCGCCTCCTCCCGCGTCTCCTGGGAAAAAATTAAAAAGTGTTTCTTAAAAAGAATCATGTGACAGCATCAAGGAAAACCTGTATTTCTTATGCATCAACAGCCTCATCTCCATCCCTCCCACTGAGTCCTGGGAGCAGCTCTTTGCATAGGTGTCTGACAGATGCCACCTACAGGCACCGAGCCTAAGAATGAGAACTGGAAGCAATGACAACCTCTACAGGGAAAGAGAACAGAAACATGGTATGTTCCTGGAATGGGCTAATCACCACAAAACTGAAGCATGTGGGCACACACGTATTGCCATGGCAAACCTTAACATTTAATACTGAGTCAACAACGTTCAAATCCAAAAATCCATCACACATAAACGTGAGCTTTAGCATGTGTGTGTGTACACAAGAACACCAAGGGGGCTCAATGGGCGCGTTTCACACCCACATCCCATTACTCTAGGGCACAAGGGTAGAATCACTTCTGTGACACTAAAAGTACTGGACAGGTTGGTGGCAAGTGGGGAGTACTCCAACAGAGACCATAACATCTCATTTAATTTCTAAAAAGTATGCCCTGAAAGTTGGGTGAGGTGGCTCATGCTGCAAACCCAGCACTAAACAGGCAAGCACAGAAGGACTACAGCAAGTTCAAGGCTAACCAGGTCTACAACGTTGCAGGGCTGTTAGCCCGTGTGCGGGCTTGGGTCCTGTTGGGCAGTGCTGTGGATCCCTCCGCTCAGGGAGTTCACTCCACACAGCCAGCCGTACACACTGTGGGGCTCCACTCGGGCATGGGGAGATCTCAATCCAAACTCCCGCGGGGGCAGGGCTTTTGAGCCGTGGTCTCCAGGCCAATGCGGCTGACCCGGGAGGCCAGTGGTCTATGTCCTTGGGCTCCCAGATGCAGCTGGGAGCCTCGGAAGAACAGAGACTCAAGGGCATAGAGGCTGGACCGCAGCAGAGAAGAACAAGGGGGAGGGAAGCCCCGACAGCGCCCCATAGGTTGAGACTCTTTGTTACCGGGACTTGGCTGGCTCTGCTAGCTTGTTTGAGTTGGCGACCTCTGCAGCAGGAACATAGAGAAGCCCTCAGCACAGTTCCCCATGGTGGGGAGTTCCAATGACGCGAGGAAGTCCATGGTTTTAAAGGTTTATTGTCATGGCAGAAAGTGGATGAATCTGACTGTACTCCTCCCCCAATCCCCCATTCTCAGGGCAGACCTGAGTTAAATAGGGAGGGAGGAGGGTCTGGAAGGAACACTTAATTGGCTATGCCCTCTGGCCTTTAGGTATCTCGTTAATATGGAAATCTCTTGAGGCTGAGGCCTGTAGTCACACCCTCTACCTGTGGAGGGGCTGGTAGGGGCATTGCCCTATGTGACTGAAAGGCACGGATCAATGGAGGTCTTTGGCCGAGTGTCAGGAGCCTGGGGTCTGAGAGTGAAGCCAAATACCTACCATCATCCCATTAGGGTCTGGGGCCTATACTCAACCTGGAACCAAGCTATCCTTCACGGTCCCACACATAATGAGTTCCAGACAACACTGTCTAGAAACAAAACAAGATAAATAAACAAACCAAACCAGAGGTGCTCTTTAGTGAGAAATCTGTGAGAACATCTTGACTACTGTGATTGCTTGGTGGCAGAGCTGGAGTGTTTATGTTTAGGTGCAGTCTTGTTTTGCATTTGTTGTTAGAAGGAAGAGGAAGAAGAAGCAGAATAATTGTGTCCAAAATACATGCATTCCCATATGGCATCATAGATCCACATACCCCTTGGCAATAGAATAAAAAACTCGCCTGTATTGAAAAAGTTATTAGGCAATCGTAATTACCTGAGCAAGTAAAAGAAACCTAAAAAACGAATAGGTATGCCTATTGGTCAAAATGGCTTAGATTTTGCTGCAGTAACAACCACCTCCTCAATCTTAGTGTTTTAACAACAACAAATATTTGCTTATTTTTCATTCATACAAAGTCCTTAGCACACTTAAAGGAATTTTCAGCAGCTGTCCTTCACACCATGTTCATCCAGTGACTCCCCTGTCCTCAACCAGAGGCTTCCATTTGAGCTGCAGCAGAGGAAGAGAGTTGGGTTTCACTTCCTTGACTCATTCGTAATATACACCAGCATTCTACTGGACAGAAGCATTTGCAAACCTACAACAACTATGGAAAGCCAAAGGAGCAGGAGCTCTAGCCAACCTGAGCGTGTCAAACATGTCTCTGTCAGACCTTGCCCTTCTCCCATTCCCTCTCCCTTCCAACAAAAAAAAAAAAAAAAAAAAAAAAAAAAAAAAAAAAAAAGATTAGGTTACAATCCTAGAGCTAACCACTAAGGTCTATTTTCTTCCTCCTTAAGCTCACCACCAAGGTCCAGCTATCAAAGTATTGAAGTCTGGCAATCAAAAAATTTCCCTTTGGCTCATCTAATTAGCATGCCCAATCAAAATTAAACATCTCATTCTAACACAAGGTTGCCCTTTTTTTCTTTATGAACTGCCACTTGCCTATGGGCCACATCTGTCTCCTCTCTATCCACAGGAAGTCCTTTATCCTTTGTGACAAATCTCACCCCCCCCCCTTGTTCTTTTCCCTTCTCCCTTGTCCTCTGTCTCCTGTCTTTGTCTCTCATTCCCTGACCTCTGACCTTCTGAGGCAAGGAAATCTTTTTGCTGAGAACTTGGTCTTGGTGTGTCCTGGGCCAATTCAGGTCTTTTGGTCCTGGACCTATTCCATGCAACACAAACATTCCTCAATGCCAGCAACCTGTCATTACAGGCACACTCTGAAACAATTGCATGACCTTCCCAGAGGAGGCCACTTAGAAAATGGCAGGCACAGTTCTCTTGTCCTCTGTGGTAGTCAACTCTCCAACACCTGGGGTATCAACTTATGAAGACAAAAGTTGGCTTTACCTCACAGTTGAAGAAGTCCTAGTAGGGTTTCTTGGTTTTGGTGCCTGTGGACATTCAGAAAAAGGAACCCATTGGCAGCACGAGGCAGAACAGAAATGCTCGTCTTATACCTCAGAAGAAGGACCAGTGATTGAACTATGCCCTATGCCTTTCCCCCAGAAACCTAAACCTCCCACTAAGTCTGCCACCCTGGGGGTCAAGCATCTAACACTCGGGCCCTTGGAAAGTACTTAACATCCTGACTCTAGTACTGTAAGTGAATCTACTGGTGTGTACTGATGTTTAACAACTCCTAGCAATCTTCAAGCACACAGTTTTGAATGTTAAGGCTAATTAACCAGTAATGTCATCACTTTTCATTTTGTGTGCTAATGGGGGCACATACAGAAACTACAAGTAATGACTCTCATTAGAAGAAGGAAATTAGCATTTATGAGTTTTAATTAAGTTTTGGCTCCCAGACACAATGTATTTTTGCTTTTCACTAAAAATAGTGAGCCTTTAAGTTAGAGAAGGAAGTAAAAAAAAATGCCCAAATAATTATAAGAAATTTGAGACAAGAATGACAACATTAATGTTTCTGATTTATGATTTTTCACAGCCTATCCAGAGGTTGGCGACCAATAGGTAACCCAGATTTACCATCAAGAGAGAATAAAACAAAAAAATTAATAATAAATGTAAATATACTATAGAAACATTAAATATTTATTTTAGATATCATCCATTTATTATTACTATTGCTGTTGCCATGATAACACTAACCCACAGAATTAGAGAGGAATATAAAAACCTCTATATAAAAACCCAGAATATTTAAAGCATAAAGATATTAACTTTTCCCACCTTCATTCTATCATGAATGTCATGACTATCTGAAGTTGCTCAATGCCTTTAAAACTAAAACTAAAAAATATCTCCAAGTAGAAAGGTTAAAACAATAAAGGGAGAGTTGGGGTATACCTCAGTGGTATCTCATTCACCTAACATGTACGTGGGCCCTGGATTTAGTCCCAAGCATCACAAAACAAGTATTTAAGTTAAATAAATATACAATAGAAAGCACTGGAAGCAGTAGGAGTCCATGTGAAGCATATAAATAATGCTGGCACAAAATGAGGCTTTATTTTTCTCCAAAACAATCTGGGGAATGCCTACAATGCCTTAGTTACCGCTAAGGGACAGTGTCTCTATCTATTTTGGTGGCCCGGCAGCTTTCTCTCCTTAATTAGAGTCTCCATATTGCTTGGCCATCTGTTTCTGGGTTCCCAAGCTTTGGTGATGGAAGGGATATTTTATGATCTCATCCCTTTAATGGGAGGATAAACTCTACATTTATCTGATCAGGACTCAATATTTTTGGAGAAGACTTGAGGACCCTCATGATGCTTGCTATGTAACTACTGAACATTCTCTTCACTGCAGAGGTTCCCAGTATTCCTGATTGGTCTGTCTAGAAGGAAGATGCCATTTGCAGAACTCATTCTTCCTACTTCTCAACACTTATCTTAGATTGTCTTCTGCTGCTGGATTTGTTATTTCAAAGAAATACTTGGGTTTTCTCATACGCATCGCTTCTTCCTATACTGAGTCATTTGGATGTTAGATGCAACTCTGGGTAGTCACTAGTGTAGACCAATTTTTTGACACCAACTTCTCAGTTTGGAGAGAAGTTGCTCAAACACTCTGGTGTACTGTCTGCAACAATGGCTTTCTATAGTTCTTCTCATCTCTGTACAAGCATATCCCTTCTCTTAGCAAGAGACAAAATGTTCATTTGACTGCAATAGACTCTGGGGTGGCCTCATGCCTTGCTTTGACCCTAAGAGAAAGAAGTGAGTACTGTTCTGGGCCTAAGCTTGAGATCTGAGGAAGTCTGCTGCTGTTCATTTGGCACTTGGCTGCCATGGAAATGAGTCTAGGCTACATCATAAGAGGCTATGAAGACAGGTTCTGAGGGAGAAACTACTGAGAAGGAGAGGCCACATGAAAGAAAATCAAGGATTCTGGCATATGCGTGAACATCACCATTATCACAACAGAAGAATGCAGAACGTTGATAGTCCTTTGAATTGTCTTTTGTAATGTGCCATAGGACGGACATATCACTGAGACCATTTTATGTCCCATAGAATTAGATGGCTGTAAACCTGGTGCCTCAGTTTGCACCAGGTAGAGTGGAGAAGAGCCATTTACATGCTTGAGTCCCTGACCTACAGATAAATGAGTAAAGAAATTGTTACTATGAACTTTTGTATTTGGAAATGGAATGTTATATAGCAATATGTAGCTGGCAGAAATAGTTCGATATACCATTGTAACAACTGCCACAGAGATTAATGCTACCCTGCTTATACCTTGCAATGTGACATTGCCATATGTCCCATCAAAAGGTAGAAAACTGTGACTACTGGTCAACAGAATACAACAAAAGAAATGCTGTAGAAGTCCTGGGCAAGCCTTAAGCCACAGAAAGCTTCGAGGCTCCAACACTCATAATTTTGGGGCCTGTACTCCACCATGTTAGAAAAAACCTAAACTAAACCTTGCAAAAGGAAATGAGGATGCTACAGCTGATAGCCAACTTCAACCAACAGACACTTGAATGAGGCCATCTTGAAGCTCTTCTTTCCACAAGATACACAAATCAGCCAGACAAGCTCACCAACTCTGCTCTCTGTTTTAAACAATTATTGTTTTAAGCCACTAAGCATAGAAACAGTGTCTGTGCAGCAGATTATAATGGCTGAAAAATGCTCACCTACATGGTTCTCCATAATTCCAAAAAGGTACACTTTAGACTGTCATCACCGTTGGAAGTGCAGCACAGTGGTCAGATCCACAGCTCTAGTGTTATACTCCTTGGGTTTATTAGGGCTCTACCACTAACAAAGGAAATGACTGATCTAATACCAATATCTTTGTTTTCAAAATAGGGATCAAAATAGTAAGTACATCAATGGGGTCTCAACAGGCAATTCATGAAACATCTACCTAATATATATTTAGTAAATGCTAGGCAGCCTTATTTTTCCAAGGTTTTAAGGTAGGTTTTTATGGAAAGTCTTTACAAATTTTCAAGTGAAGTCATATCCTTTTAAGATCTTTTTATAAAATGAAACTGAGAATGAAAAGCCCACATTCCATAGCCCTCCAAGCCTTCTTCAGGGGTTGTCATGGTAGTACTGAAAGAATTATAGGAGAAATGGTATAGGGCGTTTTTATGGAATGGGTCTGTAGGAGGGAAGGCTTCTACATGATAATTTAAAACAGTTTTGAGCAAAGCTTTAGGCCCTGATCTTTTTAAAATTCCTACTTCCCATGATTTCTTAAAGTAGGATTCTGAAATTTTCAAATTTCCTGTCACTGTGAAGATAAAAATCTAAATACTTGTTTTATATTGATGTTATAGGACAGAAACATTCACGAGCACGTGTGTTGTGCTGTTTCATAGAACAGTGAGACAATCCATTCTGTGATATAGCAGTAGAAATGCAGAGATGGCAAGATGGCATAGCAGGTAAGGGTGCTTTCTGCCAAGACTAGGACCCAAGTTCAAGCCCTGGGATTCACATAGAAGAAGGGCTGACTCTTTCAAGTTGCTCTTTGGTCAACACATGCACACTTTGGTGCAAGACACCTACATGTACACATAACAAATATATACATAAATGTAATTTTAAAGTTTAAACAATAAAACAAATAAATTCAGTTCTAAATCACTGGAAGCAAAATTAAATAGTTGAAAATTGAAAACTTAATTAAATGGTAGTATATCAATATATTATGAATTTATATACTGGGAATAAGGAACCAGTAAACTGTCTAATCTATTTGATTATATTACAAATTATTTGTTTGTGTTATTTAGATGGACTTCAAGAACTTCCTCATGACTAAGACATCAAAACTGTCAAGACAGTAGAATAAGAATGAACTATGTTCTTAAATTAATGAGATGAAAATCCTCTATAGCCAGAGACGATGCTATAGTTTGGGTACATTCTAAATAATTGGTGTAGAAAATGCTACCAAAATTAATGTATATTCTTTTTATACCCTTTAAAATTTTTACTTAGTTGAGGTTACTACAGCAAAATACCCTATCCTAGTAATTGCAAAGAACAGAAATATATTTGTCACAGTTTTCCTGGAGGCTGAGAGGTCTATGGCCAACATGCCAAAAGTTTCTGAGGCACCACTTCCTGGTGAATAGAAGAACACCTCCTTACTGTTTTCTTACATGGAAGAGAAACAGAGACCAAGAAATAGAAACAATAAACAGAAATCAACAGGCAATATAAGCAAGTTCTCTGGTGTCTCTTCTTCTCAGGCCTAGCCTTTAATACCTAATTGTCATTCAAAGGCTCATCTCCAAATGCCATCATTTTGAGAATCAGTGTTCCACAGGTAAACTGGAAGAATGAAAGGAGTCTATAATGGTAGTAAAAGGGTTACTGTGGCATGTTTGCCTATCTGACAGAAATCATTACATTTCTTGTCATACATGTGTTCTTAACAGGTTTCTGTAATAGGTTTTCTCCACCAATGGAACAAGCCAATTCAAGCCGAATTAAAAGTATAAAAGCAAGTTTATTGAGGGCAGCTCTCAGGTGAGTTCACTGGTCTTAGAGAATGAGGTCAGGGAAATCACCATAAAGACAGGGAGACAGAGAAAGAGAGGGCATTCATCCAGAGAGGAGAAACGCAGAGGGACAGAGGGAGGGAAGGAGAAAGAGAGGAAAGGAGAGAGAGGGAAATCTTGGGTGGCTGGAGAGTTCTTTTATCTGCAGCACACACCTGATGCACCTGATAATGTAAGCCAACTGCTAGGTCCCTGTCTCACAGGCCAGTTGAATTGTCTGTATATTAACAGGGTTAGGGTTAGAGTAGCAGGTTTGAAATCTAACATCCTGTACTTGAATTTCCTTAAACCTGGGAAGACACAATACATCTACCACAAACAACATCAATGGTTTGCACTCAAGAATGTCTGTTCCCTTGGGAACATTTGGCAGTATCCAGAAATAAAGGGTTGTAACTAGTGAAGCCAGTGTTGCTACTGCTAAATACCCTATAATGTCTAGTCTCAGCCATGATGAGGCTGAACCAGCCTGTCATAGAGATGATCTAAATTAGTGGTTCTCAACCTGTGGGTCACTTTGGGAGTGTAACGATTCCTTTACAAGGATCACATATCAGATATTTATATTACAATTCATAACAAGTAGCAACCAAAAAAATGATTTCATGGTTGGGAACACTAGAGCATGAGGAACTGTATTAAACGGTCACAGCATTAGGAAGGTTAAGAACCCTGGCCTAAGAAGTGTGTATGACTCTCTGGGCTAGGCTGTAGAGGGTACTATACCTTCTTCTTAGCCTGTCCTTTCAGGGATTGTTTGCAAGCATGCAATAAAAAACTCAGGGGCACAGAGAATCAAAGATCTGAATCATACCTCTTGCAAAAGCCCAAAACCAACAGCCAGCAACAATTTACCCAGACACTCGAGTAGATCACCTTGGAATCAGATCTCCCCGCTTTCAGTTAAGCCACATCCCCTGATATGTGCAGCAGAAATTAGCCACCCCCTCAGAGGCTGGGCAATGCAGATTCATAAGACAAATTAATGGGCTTTCTTTATGTCACTAAGTTTGTAAATGTTTCCACAAAAAAATGGAAACTGCCATCTATTTATCATCTATACGGCTAGTTACCTGTCATCCACTTATTTATCCTTTCTCAGTAATTGCAGTGAGAATTAAAATTACCTGTTTAAGTGGCGTTGTGCTCTTGGTAAAACATTTAAATACTACATAGTATTTGCTACATTGTGTTGTAAAGAGAACATAATAGGAGCAGCAATCAACCCTTCCTGGGTACTTGTGAGTCACATGTAGCAGTAGTTCCCTTCAGAGGCCTCTGTGACTCTGACCTGGAGAACACCTGCAGTTCTTAAGCTGATAAAAACTACACACTAAAAATATCGGCATTCTAAATTAGACAGCAAGACCATCAAAGGGTGTAATTATTGACCCTTCATCAAACTGTTGAAATGAAGCTCAGACACATACAGCAGGATAAGAAACTTGTTTTTAAAGAATCAATGCATACATTATACATTGATAATTAAAATTTCCTGGTAGAAAATTGTCACCAGTGCTGGGCGGTGGTGGTGCACGCCTTTAATCCCAGCACTTGGGAGGCAGAGGCAGGCGGATTTCTGAGTTCGAGGCCAGCCTGGTCTACCTAGTGAATTCCAGGACAGCCAGGGCTATACAGAGAAACCCTGTCTCGAAAAACAAACAGAAGAAAGAAAGAAAGAAAGAAAGAAAGAAAGAAAGAAAGAAAGAAAGAAAGAAAGAAAGAAAGAAAGAGAAAATTGTCACCAAAGGTAAATCAGTAAAATAAATGACCTTGTTTCTAGTTAGAATTTCTGCATTGCATTTCAAAAATTATATTAAGAAACTTCAGAGCCATCCATACACTAAAGAAAATAATGAAATGATGGCAACCAGATGGTTTAGCATTAGCTGCTATCTTAGAATTTTTAGACTATTTCTAGTCAACATCTTCACTCTTGGTAGTACTATGTTTTGAATTTTACACATTGTCTGAGAGTTATACATTTTGTTAACAGAGTCTTTTATGATTAATATTTAAGATTCATAATATCCTCTTCCTGTAAGCAGCCTGGGGGACCTGTAAAAAAAAAAAAAAAAAAAACTTTTATGCTCTTGACCCAGAAACCCCTGCAAAATTATGAAAATCAAGAGGTTCCAATCTGTGTTTCTTTTAAAAACACCCATGAAACTTTCCAGTTACCTGTAAAATGCATGTCCCCAAAGCCACCAAGTATCAAAAAAAATGTATTTTTAATATATAAGCACACATTTAATGATGCATGTGTATAAAGATGTCATGAAATGAAACCCGTTACTGTGTGTAATAGAAAAAAAAAAAAACAAGCAAAAATAAAACAGGAAAAGTGCCAACATGTACTACAAAAGTAACTTTTTACTCACCTGATGTGATTGTCCTCTCTGAGGCTTACGGCTGAATAAGCATACCCTTTCCAGTTCTTTCTGTACTTTGGCTAATTGGTTCAATTCAGCTAGCTATTCTGGCCCAAACACTTCTCCAAGCTTACTGATTCATTCTGGCTTCTCTCAGCTTCTCACTGAATTGCTCTGCTTTGTCTCATACTAACTCTGGCAATTTGTTCTAATCTTCTGGCTCCTTTTTACTCTCTGGCTTGTTCTGTCTTTACCTGTGACCTGTCTCTGTAAAATGGTCCTAGTAAAATTGCCCCACTCTCTCCTTCTCTCTCTCTGCACTGCTCTCTTAAGACACCTTTTCTTTCTGTCCATTCCTGTCCCCTGTGAGAGTTGGGTGTATCCTATCTCAGACTCACCCTGTCAAATCTTTCTGATTCATCACTTTTTCAGCCTCTCAAGTAGACATAACTTTTAAACATGGTTTCTTTGTGGTCTCTTGCCAGAGCAGCCATGTTGCTGGGTTAAAATTTCTCTACAACATACCATGTTAGTGGGATTGCCAAGTGTGGCAAGGCCAAACAGTGGAAAGGGAGTTGGACTTAATACCCCAAAAAGAAAGTTACTTTTTTTTCCTATTTGTGCTTTAAAATGCAGAAAGTTATATTTGATTTGGATATGAAATTTTCTGGCCATTGAAGACACCCAAGTGAACAAACCACTACCACACTTACAGACCTCATGGTCAGATCAGCCAGTATATGAACTCCAAAATGAAATGCTTTTTCATCACTGGGACCAAATACCTAACAAAAAACAAGTTAAGAAAGGTGTGCTTGTGTGCACAGTTTGTGAGGTTACAGTTTATTATGGCAGGAAAGTTATGGAGGTAGGTGATTCGTATTGTTGGCAGCATGGGAGTTTCTCAGTGACTCAGAAAAACAGACAATGAGGAATGTTGCTTCTATGCCTTCAGTGAGGCAGAGCATCATGGTGGAAACATATTGCAAAAACAAGCCTTGTCACTAAAGAGTAAGAGGGAATGAGGAAGAACTGTTCCACTATCTTCTTCAAAGACACGCTTCCAACTGCCTGAGGACCTCCTGCCAAATACTACTTCTTGAAGGTTCTATCATCTCCCAGTAATGGTACACTGGGGACTAAGTCTTTGCCATATGGTCTCTGGATAAACATTTAAGACCCCAAATATAAGCCAGGCACTGTGGCTTATGTCTGTAGCCCAGCAATTAGGAGACAGAGGCAGGAGGATCACTGTAACTTTAAAGTCAGTCTTGTCCATATATTGAGTTCCAGGCCAGCCAGGGACACATATCAAGTCATAGGGCTAGAGATACAGGTCAAGGGAAAGATAGCTGTTTTGTACGTATGAGAACAAGGTTTGTTTGGGGTGGGGGATCAGAGACAAAGACAGAGAGATAAAAGGAAGAAAGGCAGGCAGGGATGAAAAAGGGAAGGTAAATAGGGGGATTAGGTTGGTCTAGATTATAGATAGATGGTAGATAGATAATATATATATACAGACAGATACATACATACATACATACATACATACATACATAGGTTTTTTTTATTTTCTTTTGGTTTCTTGAGACCAGATTTCTCTGTGTACCCCTGGTTATCCTAGAACTCACTCTGTAAACCAGGCTGGCCTCCAACACATAGATCCACCTGCCTCTGCCTCCTGAGTCCTGGAATTAAGGGCTTGCACCACAGTATTTACCTACTTATTTGGCACTGTCCCTTTTGTTGTTTATAATCATATGGCTTTATACATCCTCCTGCCGTACTGATTGGCCAATGACAAATCTTCTGAGTTCCATGAACACACATTTGTGTTCTGCCTTTGACATCCTTGTCCTCCCAGTACACAGACAGAAATGGCTTTGTCTGCTCATTACCACACACAAAGCCTTAAACTCTGTAGTGTCCTCAAGTAAAATCTGCAACATACCTACTTGAAACTGGAAAAGCATAGAAAAAATCTTTGAAAAGAGATCTCAGAAACAGTACATCAGAGACTAATTTTTAGATTGGCTTAATTGGCATCTTTAAGTCATCTTATAATGGTTCTCAGTCTGTGGAGGAAGGCGGGTTTCTTATTTTTATCTCCAGTTTCTGCCGCTCATGACTAATTTGCAGGTCTGGCCATATGCCCACATGAGATTCACTACATAGAATTCAATAATACCTGAACTTGTCTAGACCTTTATTTAACAAGACAAATCAACCAGTCCACAATTAGATGTCTCAGCAATAATTCATTGCTATAGTCTCTAAAGTTGAGCACAGTGGCACACATATGTATCCCACCACTTAGGAGGCAGAGGCAGGAGGCTCAGTTCAAAGCCAGTCTCTGCTGCATAGTAAGTTAGAGGCCAGCTGGGCTATATGAGTTTCTGTCTTACGAAAGTTCCTGGATATTTCATATTGGCTTTGTTCCTTATTAACCAAAAGCAATAATCCACAGCACCAATTGCAGGCTGTACTCAATGTAGCCCTGCACTAGAAACTTCAATTAGCTAGGCAAGGAGGACAGTTTAGGTGGCAAAGTGCTCACTTAGCATGCCCCTATGTTGAATGTCCAGTGCCACACAAAACCAGAAATGATAATTCATGCCTACAATCCTAGCATTCAGTGGTGGGGTAGGATAATCAAAAGTTGAAGCTCTTCCTCAACTACATAGCAAGTTCACAGTGAGTCCAAACAATATGAGATACTGTCTCAAAAAAATAAAATCAATCGGAGCTGGAAAGATAGCTCAGTGGTTAAGCACACTGGCTGTTCTTGCACGGGACCCTGGTTCAACTCCCAATATCCACGTGTCAGCTCATCACTATGGGTAACTCCAATTCCAGTGAATCTAGCACCATCTTCTGGGTAATCTGTAGCCCCACTACCACCACCCCACACACAAATAGTAAGATAAGTCTTTTTTTAAAAAAGTCAATTATCCTGAATGATTCTTTCCAGAGAGTATCAGTTAACAATATATTAAATGTAGAAAATTTAGAGTCCCCTCTCTGGAAATTTTTGTTTGTATACATTTCACATTCCAAACTGTCATTTTTTTTTTTTTGCTGACAGTCATAATTTTTGTTTTATTATGTGTTTGTATATACGCACATGCATGTGCCACATGAGTGCAGATATCCTTGAAAGTTAGGTGAGGACAGTGTATCCCCTGGAACTGGAGTCCCAGGCTGTAGTGAACGTT
This sequence comes from Arvicanthis niloticus, assembly GCF_011762505.2. NCBI lineage: Eukaryota > Metazoa > Chordata > Mammalia > Rodentia > Muridae > Arvicanthis > Arvicanthis niloticus. The sequence goes on along the minus strand of NC_133433.1, from coordinate 30,562,403 downwards.
ATGTGCTCTTCTAGAAGAAGAGCAACTACTCTTAACAACTGAGCCGTCTCTCCAGACCCTCAAAGTGCCACTTGAGTAATGAGAATATGGGTCTGATGTCAGTGCACACAAGCTCTGATCTTGGCTGCACATTTAGTGAACGTATGGTTTTAGGCAAGTTCCTTAACTTCTTACCCTCGTTTCCCTCATTTGGGATGTGTGGGTAACATGTTACAAAGATGGAATGGGATTTGGATTGATGATGCTGTGAGGTTTTCACAACATTGCCTACAATGCAGCTACAAATGAGAATTGCTGCTTCCATGATTCGCATTTTATACTTGTTGGTCAGTGAGTGCTGAGATTTGAACTCAGGACCTTATACACTCTAAGCACATACATGTTGTACCACATAGCTTATACCCCAGAGCCTATGTTTAAATTGGGGAAAGTGCCTTGCTATTGACATTAATTAGCAGTTCATCATTTCATTTTACTTAAGTACAACTTTCTTTTAAAAAACTGTTTCTCACCAGTTGGGTAAGATAGTTCACATCCGTAATGTTCCTACTCTGTCAGAAGCTATAAGGAAGACAGTTTGTGGAGGAGAGCAGACACCTATTCTGAAAGCAGATGGGCTAGTGGCCATTAACTTAGCATAGCATGAAAGTCTGAAACTGAGTCCAGGATGGGGAATTCTACTTCAGGAATCTAGAAAACATATTAAGCAAAAAACAAACATGCACTAGAGTAACCATTGAAGGCAGAAGTGTGGTATAAGAAAAACAACACTTCTTTTCTTCCAGGGTCTAACTCAGAGCTGAGAGCATTTGTTCCTTTTTATATGGGAAATAACTATTCTCATTCCCATTACTATATAAAATATATGTTGTTATAATAAAATATGAAGACTGGATAGCTTATAAAAGTTTTTGCTTAGGGGCACTTCAGAATGAACCTGTGTCCTTTAGAATGCTAGAAAGGCACTCAACTGTATCTCCACCTCTCCTTATCCCCCCCCCCTTTTTTTTTTTACAGAGTTTTGTTCAACCTAGGCTGCTTTCCAACTCACTATGTAGCTGAAGATAACTTTGGACTTCTGATCATCTTGCCTCCACCTTCCAAGTGCTGGGATTATAGGTATATCTATGATGGCCAGTTTATATAGTTGTAGGGTTAGAACCTTAGGGTTTCAGGAATGCTAGGAAAGTTCTTTACCAACTGATATACATTCCTAATACACCTCCACCACAGACTACCACCACCACCACCGCCGCCATCACTACCTCTGCCACTACTGAAATCACATGCGCTTGAGTGTGTGAGTTTGTGTGTATGTGTGTGGGTATGTGGGTGTTAAATTTTATATATAGCAGGCCTTAAGTTTGCCATCTTCCTACCTATACCTCCAGAGTTGCTGGGATTACAGGTCTGCATAACCTGCTTTTCTGGGTTTTGTTTTGGTGTGTGTGTGGCAGGGGCTGGGGAGGTGACGGGGAGGGCTGCTTTATAACTCGTAGCTCTGGAACTGGAAAGGCCAAAAGCACTGTACTGGTATTTGGTCAGCATCTAAATCTTCTCGTTGCATGTTCATAGCATGGCCCAGGGAGGCACATGGTGAGAGAACAAGGTGTGAGCTTGGTTTCTCTTCCTCTCTTTGTAACACCACGGTATCTAACACTAAATCCCTTACACCTATAAATGCCATCACTTTATGTCTAAAGGTTGAGTTTTGCAGAGGACACATCAAACCCCAGACCAAGTTGGTGAGAAGATAGGCCAGCTACACCGCTGGCAAAAGGTGAGTAGTCCTCTACCAATATGAGAAGTCAATGTTCTGACAAAAACAAAACAAAACAAAACAAACAAAAACAACAAACAAACAAACAAACAAAAAAAACCCTACACTCTTTCTCCCAGTTCTAGTCCCAGACTAGGAGTCTGATATCAGAGGATTCTTTTGTGGAGAAACCATCTAACCCAAGAGAAAAGATCTAGATGCACTACAAATGGCTACTGGTAAAGAAGACTTAGTGAAAACAAACCCAGTAGTCCCCTAATCATGCTGCACTGTTACTGATTTATCATGCAGATGAGTCAGGACTAAAGACCATATTGAATTAGAAGCAATCGCTAAGGCTATGTAACAGCAAACTCGTGCCCCAGTGGACAGAGGAGAATTAATGGTTACAGTCCATGATCATCTTCATCAAATTGATTTAACAGGCACTGCAGAAATCCGGACTTGAAGCTGACTTCCAAAGGCACAAAACCTGACCCTGCTTTCCTACTTCTATGAAGGAATGGACCGAAAGCCCAAGAGCCCTAGAGGCAGGCAGCTTCTACCTACCATCCCCATAAAAACCCTGAGACTTGTTTCTGTTTTGCAAATGGTGGGTCGAGAGATCAGAATATCTCTACCCCCACTCGCCTTTGACCGCAAGTCAGACTTGAATAAAAACTCTCTTCTGCACTAGTCTGTCCCCTGGCTTTCCAGGAAATATACAGTAACAGGACTTCCAAATTCCAGCAACAAATCTAGCAAAACCAGACTTGTATCAGACAACAGATTCCAGAAATTTCAGGTGAAAACAACCTTGCTGATATACACAGCAGCTGACTAGCTCCTCAGTATTCCACTCTCATATATGGGCAAAGGTTAGAAGGTAACTGAAGAAAAATTTAATATTAGAAAGAAAGGAAGAAAGGAAGGAAGGAAGGAAGCAAGAAAGCAAGCAAGAAGAAAGAAAGAAAGAAAGAAAGAAAGAAAGAAAGAAAGAAAGAAAGAAAGCAGAACAAGTGGGAAAATGAGGGAAGCAAGCAAAAGCTGAAATATAAAATATATCCTAAGAAAGATAAAGTATGTGGCATCTAGCAAACACAATGAAAAACTCAGAGGAAAGACAGAACTCATGGGCATTAAAAGTACTGATGAGATGCTCAGTGGTAAGAGAACTTGCTATTCTTACAGAGGACCTGGGTTAGGTTCTCAGCACCTACAGGGTGCTCACAGCCATCTCTAACTCTAGTTCCCGGGGATCTTATACCCTCTGGCCACAGAGGGTGGTACCTCCATACACCATGCCATGATACACATAGACTCAGGCAGGCATACATGCAGACACATAAATAAAAAATACATCTTTTTTAAAAAGCAAAATTTAAGTTAGAAGAACTAAGTATTCTTGTTGAAATACTTAGTTCCATTTCCAAGAAATAGAAAACCACAAGAGAAAACCTTTTTTTTCCTAACAAACGATTAGCCAGAGAACTTTTTATTGACCATTAGAAGTTCCAGAAACAGAGAAGACAGGGAGAAGGGAAATTACTAGAAATAATGCAATTCATTAGACTCATGAGACAGGACTAAAGAACACGACTTTCTAAATTAAAAATAATCACCAAGAAAAATCATGTTAAACAACATGAAATTTCAGAAAATGGCATACAGAGGAAATTGTTAAAAGCTTCCAGACAGGAGGAAAACAAAGGTTTCCAAAAGAAAGATTTAAAACTGTAATCATATCAGATCTCACTGTATTTTACTGGAACCAAAAGGACAATGAGGTAAGATCTCTCAGAAATTTCCAGTTGCCCATCCAGTACTCAAACAAGTATATTGATATGGAAAGTTATTGCATTTTTAGGCAAGAAGAGTTAATCTCCCATACAAACAGTGACAAAATCACCAGGATAGGAATGGGATGAGGGCGGGGCCACTGTTGGTTGCCTTCTTCACCCTCAAGTCTCTTTCAGAACAAAGTCCTGCCTTCCCCTTGATACTTACACCACTGTGGCTCAGTAACTTGTGGTGCAAGATTTTGAAGACCTTTAGGGCTGAAAGGTATAGATCAGTAGATTAAGCGTTTTGTTTGGTTAGTTAGTTGTTTTTGCTTTGTTTTGTTTTGTTTTGTATTTGAAAAGAAAGGGTTTATTTGGCTTATACTTCAAAATTATAGTCCACACTGAAGGAAGTCAGGGCAGGAACCTGGAGGCAGAAACTGAGGCAGAGGCCATGGAGGGATGCTACTTACTGGCTTGCTCAGCTCATGTTCTAATAGAATCTAGATCAAGGTCTAGGAATGGCACCACCCTCAATGGCCTGGGCCTTCCTTCATAATCATTAATTAAAAAAAAAAAAAGAAATGCCCTTTGGGTCTGCCTATTGCCAGATCTTTTTTTTAAATTTATTTATTTTTTTATTGGATATTTTATTTACATTTCAGATGGCATCCCCTTTCCCCATTTCCCCTCCCTAGAAAACCCGTATCCCATCCCCCTTCCTTTTGCTTTTATACCATTTTTTTTTAATGTTGATCAAAGGCTTTATAAGTTTGGTAATGCTCAATAACAAGATGCCCATACAATCAGAAGCGTAACCCAATACCCAACCTGACTGGTGGAGACACGTGAACATCCACCTCTCTCTCTCTCTCTCTCTCTCTCTCTCTCTCTCTCTCTCTCTCCTAGCTCTTCCTCCTCTCATCACTCCTCCTCTTCCTCTCCTTACTCCTCCCACCTTAGCTCCTCCTACATATCACCCTTCCTGTTAAAATAAAACTTTTCCCTCAAAATACAATTAGAGCATAACTATATCATTTTCTTTGTTTTTTAAAACAGGATCATACTATGCAAACCATGCTATCCTGGAACTGGATTATGTAAACCAAGTTAGCCTCAAACTCAGAGATCTACCTGCCTCTGCCTCCTAAGTGTGGGGACCAAAGGCATGTGCCATGCCACCATGCCTGGCCTGTAGCTCAGTTTTGTTTTTGTTTTTGGTTTTCTTTTTTTTTTTTTTTTTTTTTTTTTTTTTGGTTTTTTGGTTTTATTTATTTATTATTGGATATTTTATTTACATTTCAGATGCCATCCCCTTTGCCCATTTCCCCTCCCTAGAAAACCTCTATCCCATCCCCCCTCCTCCTTTTAGCTTTTATACAATTTTTTTTAAAATATTGATCAAAGGCTTTATAAGTTTGGTAATGTTCAATAACAATCAGAAGTGTAACTCAATACCCAACCTAGATATACCAACTGTCTTTGACTGGTGGAGGCACTTGAACATCTGCCTCCATGTTTCTCTCTCTCTCTCTCTCTCTCTCTCTCTCTCTCTCTCTCTCTCTCTCATCTCCTAGCTCCTCCTCCTCTTCTTACTCCTCCTCTTCCTCTCCTTACTCCTCCCACCTTAGCTCCTCCTACATATCACCTTTCCTGTCAAAATAAAACTTTTCTTTCAAAATACAATTAGAGCACAACTATACCAATTTGTGTCAGTAAAGTACAAGATAGACCTAATACCCAGTCCATCATTCTGTTGACTAAACAGAACCTCTGTCATCTCTCCTAACTAAAAGACTTAGTTCTGAACCTGGCTTTTTTCTTGGCTTTAGAATGAATGTCAGCTGAAAACAATCCTCTCAAATCTTTTCTCTCAAAGTAAATAGCCGGGATTGGCTATGAGACTATAAATCTTCAAGCCCATCAGAAGTCCAGAATGACTGAGTTAACTGAAATTATGGAAAGCACAAATCATAGCTTCTAAAACTTAGCCAATTTATAGAGACCGCTGAACACCTGGACAGTACCTATGCTACAAAACGTTGGAGCATTCAATCTTCAGCCTTCTGGCCCAGGATCATCTGACAGACCTAGTGATGCAAAATTATTAAGGGCTGATTACTCTGTCTTGGCAGATATAATCAGTCGACTATTCTGCAAGTGTGTTCTTTTCTGGACAGTAAATTGTCTATAGATGAAAAGAGGCAATTATTGCCTAGTGGCTGTCTCACCACAACTGGAGTAACTCCAAAGATGTGTAGCTCAGTTTTGAATCTATTACATTTGACTAAGGATATTAAAAGTAGGGTTGGACCATTTTTAAAAATGTGTAACTCACTGATACAGCACTTAATTTGGAAGCCCTAGGCCTAATTACCAACACTGTAAGGAAAGGGGAAAAAAATAAGAAGAAAGGTATATGTCTGAAGTGGGATTTAGTTCTCAGATGGGAATTCATGTGCTAATGAATTGAGACTCCACCAGGAACCCCTCAGACTCCATGCTACCTACAAGTGGACAGTTCCTCCCACCTCAGTTAATGTAGTCAGGATAACCCTTCACCAGCCAACAGGGTCTAGACAATTCATTATTGAGACTCTCTTCTCCACTGATTCTAGATTGTGTCAAATTGGCAATTAAAACTAACCATCAGAGCTGTAAACAACAATAAGTGTGTATGTCAGTACACAAGAAAACGAATAACCTGGAGACCATTGCATTAAACAATAGAAGCCAGACTTGTAAAGACAAATTTTACATTTCTTTCATGTGGAATGTATAGTTAAAAGTATGTGTATACATTATGTGTACTCCAGTAAAAATGGAGGCTGGAGGTGGCTTAGTGGGCAAAGTACCTGCTATGCCACAAACATGGAGACCTGAGTTCAGATATACAGCAGTTGTGTGAAAACTGGGCATGGTGGACCTCTATAACACCAACTGCTGGTAGGTGGAGACAAGATCTCCACAGCTCAATGGCCAGCCAACCTAGAGAACATGGTTAGGGTTGTGAAAAAATGACCAAGGCAACTCTTATACATAAGACATTTGATGGGGGCTGGTTTACAGTTTCAGAGGTTCAGTCTGTTATTATCATGGTGGGAAACATATCAGCATGAAGGCAGACTTGGTGCTGGAGAACCCGAGAGTTCTGCATCTTGATCTGAAGGCAGCCAGGAGACTGTCTTCTTGGCAGGCAGGCAAAAGACTATCTTCAGCCCTGAGCAGAAGAGTCTTCAAAGCCCACCCACACAATGACACACTTTCTCCAACAAGGCCACACATCTTCTAATAAGGGCACACTATGGCCAAGCATTGAAATATGTGAATCTATCAGGATCAAATCTATTCAAACCACAAAAGTAGATAATTGGTAAGCTCCAGATTCAGTCCCTGTCTCAAAATAAGATAGACAGGAATAGAGGAAGACATTCAATGACCTCCATACCCACAAACTCACATGAATACATACCTCACACACACCACCATTACCTGGCAACAATCAGGTATGCTCTCCCCACAGTTACCTGGCAACAGCCGGGTAGACCTGGCTCACTATAAAAGGGGCTGCTTGCCCCTCCTCTCTTGCCCTGCCCAGCAGGACAGTGAACAGGGTCTGGGGGGACCACCTGAAAGAGAGAATGGGGAAAACAGGGGCACACAAAGAACCACGGCTTATCTATAGTCTGATCAAATCGTTATTTTAATTTTTTCACATGGGGATTATATAGACATAGAGGCAGGATGTGGGGAGGGGGATGACACAGGAGTGTAGGTGTTCTCAGGGGGAGTACAGATATCTTCCAGAACAGGGTTTTGGCTGAGTGAAGAAGCAGGGAACAGGTCACTATGATTCTGTTTATGATTCATTTGTTATTATCCAAGCTGGTACTTTCCACCAAGGCTACCTTTCCACAGGACCTATGACTACTTGTTCTTATCTAGGTTGGTAGTTTTCCACCAAGGCTGCCTGTCTACAAGATCTATAGCTATCTGTTCTAGGGTCAGTGGTTTCCCACAGAAACCAAGACTTTGTGTTAGTAGGCATGTATGACTGACTTAGGCCTATGGCTGATTTAGGCCTTCAGTGTATAAACAAGGTTGCTTCCAACACTCTTTCTCTCTCTTACACTCTTGCCTCTTGCTCTCTTGCTTCTCTCTTGCCCTCTTGGGCTCTTCCCTTCCACGCCCCACCCCCCCTTCCATGTAGTCATGGCTGGCCTCTATTTCTCTACTCTCTCTGTCTCTCTGCCTCTACTACCCTCTTAACTCCCCTCTCCATGCCCTGAATAAACTCTATGTGGCTGGTCCCTCAGGGGGAAGAGATGCCTGGCATGGGCCCGCTGAGACATCCCCTTCCCCCATACCTCACCACACACCCATAGAACATATTCTCTTTCTCTTTATCTTTTTATAAACACATCAGTGTGCACCTGCGATCCTAGTACTTAGGAAGTAGAGGGATGAGGGTCTTCTGAAGATCAAACATAGCAAATTCAGAGCCAGTCAAGGCTATATGGTAAAGTAGCTGTGGGGCTATCAGGGTAGGAGTGGCTGGCTGGCAAGATGACTCAGCAGATAAAGGCACTTTTTGCCAAGCCTGACAATCTGCTCTGATCCCCCAAAACCCCCATGGTGGAAGAAGAAAAGCCATTTCCAGGAATTCCTCTGATCTTTATGTGTGTACTGTGGCATGCATATACATACACATACAAATATAAGCATGTACTTTTTAAAAATTTAACAAAAGCTGGAGGGAAGGGAAGGAGGGAAGAAAGGGAAAGAACAAGGCAGAAACCAGTCTCTGAGACTGGGAGGAATTCTAAAGGAAGGGGAAGAGGAAATGAGAAATATATATATACTATGATGTGTGTCATAGAAGCAGGAAGGAAGGCAGGAAGGAGGAGAAAAACCAAGAGGGATTCAGGGGAGACCATGGAGTAAGAGCAGAGAATGTACCACATGTGTATGGAAGGCCCTTCTCTAAGCAGTGTCTGCCTGCACTCAGGCAGTAGAGGAAAGAATATCAGAAGTTCAAAGCCATCCTCAGCTGCTGTGCTGGCTAGTTTTACAACAAAAGGAGAGGACCTCAGTTAAGAAAATGCCTCCATTAGACTGAGCGATAGGGCTGGAGAGATGGCTCAGTGGTTAAGAGCACTGACTGCTCTTCCAGAGGTCCTGAGTTCAATCCCCAGCAACCACATGGTGGCTCACAACCATCTGTAATGGGATCTGATGCCCTCTTCTGATGTGTCTAAAGACAGCTACAGTGTATACAGTGTACTCATATAAAATAAAATAAATACATCTTTAAAAAAAAAAAAAAGACTAAACTATAGGACAGCCTACATGGCATTTTCTTAATTGGTGATTGATGGGAGAGGCCTAGCTACCTGTGGGCTGGTGGTCCTGGATTCTATAAGAAAGAAGGCTAAGCAAGCCATTGGGGAAATAAGCCTTAGCCACACTTCTCCATGACCTCTGCATCAGCTCCTGCTTCCAGGTTCCAGCCCTGATTGAATTCCTATCCTGACTCCCCCGTGGTGGTTTGAATGAAAATGGCCCCCATAGGCACATAGGGAGTGGCACGATTAGGAGGTGTGGCCTTGTTGGAGGAAGCATGTCAGCAGAGCTAGGCTTTGAGGTTTCAGAACCTCAATACCTAAGTCCAGTAGCTCACTCTTCTTTCTTGTTTCCTGAGGATCAAGATACAGAACTCTTGGCCCCTCGCTAAGCACCATGTCTACCTACACTCTTCCACGCTTCTTGCCATGATGGTAATGGACTAAACTTCTGAACTATAAACCAGCCCCAATTAAATATCTTCCTATATAAGAGTTGCCGTGGTCATAGTGTCTCTTTACAGCAATAAAACCCTAACTAAGACACTTGCTTTGATGATAAACTGTAATGTGGAAGCCAAATAAACCCTTTCTTCTCCAAGTTGCTTTGGTCATGCTGTTTCATCACACTAACAATAACCCTAAAACAGCTACCAAGTAAATTCAAAGATAGTGTGGGCTACATGAGATCGTGTGTGTGTGTGTGTGTGTGTGTGTGTGTGTGTGTGTCTGTGCGTCTGTGTCTGTGTCTGTGTGACTGTGGTGCCTGTGTGTGTGTGTGTGTGTGTCTGTGCGTCTGTGTCTGTGTCTGTGTCTGTGTGACTGTGGTGCCTGTGTGTGTGTGTGTGTGTGTGTGTGTGTGTGTGTATCTGTGTCTGTGTGTCTGGGGGGTGGGTGGGCTGAGGAGATCACATGCCCTAGGGAGAGCCTACTACTTCTTCTAAATAGATATGTTATTAAACAACCTTCTAAGTATTCTGTTTATAGCCATAGATCTATACTACTTTCAATTTAGGTCAGAGAAGCTTCTTTGTGCAGTGCAGAGTAGTTGATACAGAGACTCATAAATGGACAAAGCACAGAAAATAAATAATTGCATACTCAGCCCTAAATGGGGCATCTATAGCAAACCCTACCCAGAGGACAGCATAGATGAGAGAACAGAAAACAAAACAAAACAAATATAAGAGCCAGAGAATGGGAAGGGATGCTCTAAAACGACATCTTCTGGACATAGCGCCGCCATTACCCCAGTTAATTCACAAACAGCTCTGGTTACCTGAATGTGATCAATCCAAGTAGCATTCCAGTACCAATGGGAAGGGGCTCACGCGGCTCCCCTCAGCTGAGGAGCTTCTGGCAACTGATAACTGGTGGCGTAAGGGGAGTCACTTTTTCTAGGATGTGAGCACTGAGAGGTTAGCCATGTCATACAGGCAACAAGGAGAAGCACGAAGGGGGAAGAAGGTGTGGGGGAGGTCGTGACAGGGGTCCTGGGAGTCAGACAGACTCCCTGAGAGTTGGGGATAGATATGACTGAGATACATTGTACATATTATGAAATTCTCAAAAGAATATATGCAAATAGTTTTAAAGCAATCTGGGTCTTTGATGGTGCTGTCCAGCCTATGGTTGTCTCCTCCACACTGACTCACATCCACATTCTTGTCCAAAGATATAAGACATTATACTGCGATTTGTGTTATTTAAAATGGATTATTTCTGTGACTGAAATGTGAAATATCCACGGAGAGTCTATGATAGGAAAAGACCCTTAGGAAGGAGAAAGACAGCCTTAATGCAAGCGAGCATTCCAAAGATGTCTAGCAATGCAACCCAATCGTGGAAGTGTGGCCTTGCTCACTGGTGCCGCCTCTCCTCTGATTGAGTGCATCTATGTTCCTCAATCGCTGACTCTCATGATCTCACCCCAACAGGTACCATCTGACTCTGTGGAGAGCAGATATAAGAAACGTATTTTGAAGTCAGAATAAGTTCTCAAACCCCCAGAGCAAAGCCACATCAGCAAAATTACTTCTATTTGCACAGTCACTAGAAACTGGTTCTTTGGACCTTAAGGCAGCACATTTACCCTGGCTTAGTTCTACCCATCTTGGCTTATAGAAGAACTTGCAGGAAGGAATTTCACAGATTGGGAAGGAAAAAAACTGAAAAAAACTACGTGGAGGAAATTATATCACATAGTAGTTTAACCAAATAGTTCATTGTATGGCGACCTCTACTGGCCAAATAAATGAACCACTAAAACTGAAAAAAAAAAAAAAAAAAAAGATTTAGTTTTGTCCTTCAAGAACTTGAAAAGACAATTTGAGAGAAATGCTATTTAGAATTATTACGTTCCACAGCAATCTGAATTCTTTTAGTTTTAAAAAAGACTCTACATATTTCAAACTTACAAAGTAGAAAAAATAATGTAATAAACACACAGCTGCTACCTTACTACACCTTAACATTTTGGCAGATTTACCAGTCTATGTGTGTATGTGTGTATGTGGGTTTGTATGCGTGTATTTATATGTATGTATGTATGTATGTATGTATGTATGTATGTATGTATGTATGTATTGGAGGGTGGAGAAGCAGTTAAGACAGAGCTCACTCCATAGCCTTAGCCTAAACTTCTGGGATTAAAGGCCTGACATAAAGGCTTAGATTTAGCTTTTGTTTTAGGTAAGAAACAGTTGGCTAAAGACTTAACTAGAGCACCAACTCTGGACCTCCCAACATACTAGGCTTGCCTATACGCTCCAAAGGAAAGAAGCAGAAGTAATGGGGTAACATTGAGGGGAGGTTTTTTTAATCGGATAGCTGTGCAGGAACACTGAGAGCAAGAATTTCCACCCATCTTCTAAGTGCTGACAGAGCTTTAGACTTAAATACAGGCAGGCATGGGGCAGAAGCAAGGGGTACACACAACTAAGTCATTGCTGCTCTAAAACCAAGCAGTCTGATCAATCACTATCAAACCTGGTGAAAATGTCCTGAAGAAGCTCTTATTGTTTGAGGGGATGTGGGAGAGAACAGCCATACAGGCCACAGTATTGTCCTTAAACCCACAAAAGCATAACCACTATGATCCTGAAACCCCGTCTTATGTAGTAACCCTTTCAAAACGTTGAAAGAAAAAAAAAAAAGAGAGAGAGACACTAACTACCTTATGGTTGGAGTCTCTGCCAAAATGTTTCTTCCAGACCTTGCTACATCTCCTCAACAGCTCTCTGCCTCTCCACATCTGGGACATCTTCAGAATCCCACCTCGGATTTTAAAAATAACCAATAAAATTATAAACTATAATTTTATAATATTATTTAGGGTTTGTTATAAATATAAAGGTTTTGTGTTTTCTTATAATTTTATAATTTTAGTTTACCATAAACTAAACTGTTGAGGTTTAGTCTCTTGCTATGTACTGTAATGTTAAATACTGGCCCCAAGGTCTGGTTGCCCCCAACGATTAGGAATCTTCACATTTACCAAGTGATGTTATATAACATTGCCCCCCAAGTTTGCCTTGATTTGTCAATAAAGATGTCTACACCTTGTAGCTTGACAGAATAGAGGCAGGCAGGGCTTCAGTTTCTGGGCTTGAGGTTTGAGGAGTGAGTCAGAGTAAGAGTGGCCCAGACAGAACATGGCAAGTTATATCTCTGGGTTATTGACAGGAACATAGACAAATAAGCTTAGAGGGTTGATATCAGCCCAGCTTTAGTGCTATTATTTAGGGTTTGTTATAAATATAAAGGTTTTGTGTTTTCTTAACAGGGCACTAAATGATCAAAGGTAAGGTAGAAACTATTGAATTAATTATTACTGCAACACAAAAACAGCAAAAAGCAAATGAAAAGGTCCTTTCAAGGAACTTGAGATTTGATTCCCACTCTAGGGATAACTTGTACCCATTACAGAGTCCCTTCTGCTTGGAGCTGGTCATGACAGAGACAGGAACCTGTCTGTGAGCCTCTGCTGTCCCTGGAGTCCATGATGATACAGATTTACAGGAGGCTTCCATGTAACATTTTGTAGGTCTTCAAGAGTCCGTGATAAAAGTTGGCAGCTGCACTATAGACGAAGCTCAATTGGTAGGATGTCAGCTTAGAATCCTTCAACTCCAGAAACTGACCATGGTGGCACACACCAGGAAGCCTTGGAGAGCAGAGGTAAGAATGTCATCCTTAACTACAAAGAAAGCTTGAGACCAGCCTAGGTTACACAGAATGCTGTGTTCACAAACAAATCAGAAACACTGACAGTAAGATGCCTCAGTTATTCTTATGCCTGGGCCTTCAGCCCTGAGGAGGGGAATGAGATAAATTAGGTATTATCCATATTTAGGCAGTTATCCCTTCAATGATTAGCATGGCTATGGATTGAACCAGAGGAACTCAAGATTTTAAAACAAAGGAGACAGATGCAAATTAAAGGCAGGGTTTCCGGTCTTCCCAACTTTTAATTGCTTAGGGGACCTACATGACATTAGTGATTATTAGAAAAGTCACTCATCAGCAGGGCGGTGGTGGCGCACGCCTTTAATCCCAGCACTTGGGAGGCAGAGGCAGGCGGATTTCTGAGTTCGAGGTCAGCCTGGTCTACAGAGTGAGTTCCAGTACAGCCAGGGCTACACAGAGAAACCCTGTCTCGAGAAACCAAAAAAAAAAGAAAAAAAAAGAAAAGAAAAAAAGTCACTAATTTCTAAATATTGTCATCATAGTTATATATATATGTAAGTATTCCATGTTGCAGTTCTGAAAAACAGTAGTTTCATCACCTTTCAAGAAGGTATTGCTTGATGTTTTCCCCATTAACATTTTCAACCTCCACTTCATAGGAATATAAGGTCCTCATGACAGGTTTTTATGAACATAAAATATATGTAACATATATGAAATACATATATATGAAATGTATACTTTTCGGCTGCATGAATTTGAAAGGTGGTAGGTAAGAACACTTCTATGTTCTGTATTTATGAGTACACATGTTTTTATTATGTGCACTTTATACTGTAGAAAGGAATGTGCACCTGATACATTGCAAATCGCTCAACACACACACACCATCATTGCTTTGTACATAGTTAGTCTCGAGCCCAGGCTGTGCCCTCAGCAGCCTTGAGAATCTACAATATTATTGCACAGAGAGACAATAATGATGGGAACAAAGAAGGAGTAAGGAGAGACGGCTGACCAGCTTACCACAGAGAGACAAGACTGAACTGTGGAATAATTAACTTGCCTTTGTTCCCATCCCCTGTACAGTGTGAGAGTTAGAGATGAGACTTAAGGCAGTCAAGATGTCTTCTCACTGACAGCAACCTGAGGAAAGATAAGATTCCATTCCTTTCGCTTCTCATGGGCATTTATGGTTAGAAGCAGCATAGCCTATAGCATCCTAGTTACAAATTGATTCATTATTGAAATCATGGCCTTTCTTACCCAAGGTGAAGATAAAAATCCAAGGTTTGGTTTTAGGGTTGGTGATGTTAGAGACGGAGCCCATGTCCTTGAGTACCACCATCAAAACACAGAGGTTTCTATGGATGAGGTAAACATAGCTCATGATAACAAAGGCAAGACAATGTTTACAAAAGATTCTATGCAAATTATTTGAAAGCCATAAAAAGTGGAGGAGTGCCAGCAGTAGCTATGTTACTGAGTACTTATAATATGCCAGAGACTGGCCTAGTGCTTCCTTTGTCCTAAATTTCAATCCTCACAGCACTCCTATAAAGGAACTTCTATGCTAACCTCCATTTTCCAGTTTTCCTTGGGTCAGATAGTTAGGCAAATGCAGCTAGTGCCCCCTTACTCTGATGCTGATGTCATGCCAAGAGTCCTGAGAAGTACATAGAAATCCTGCCGATGCCTGGCTTCACCAAGCTTCACCAAGCTCCTCCTACTGGGGTTTTAGGGGCTCCTAACCACATCCAAAATGTACTGGCCTCTTCTAAAACCTAACTGAACATCTCCTTCACAGAAAAACCTCTGCATCCCTTAGCATAAGGAAATTAACATTTGTTACTGACGCAGGTGACTGTGACCTAAGTTGAAGATGAGTTCAGCTAACATGCTATTGAGACAAAATATTATTCTTTTCCAGCTAAAATAATCTCGTGTTAAGGAAGACTAATTTAATAGGTTGTGGCACCATTGGTTATTAAATGAGAGGCTCTGGCAGCCCTACCTCATACTTTTGTGATGTATTTGCAAAAAAAAAAAAAAAAAAAAAAAAAAAAAAAAAAATGCTGCAACCTGAATTTGGGCTAAGTCTTCGGAGAAAAATAGAATGTGGAGATCAACTTTTAAAGAATGGAGCAAGTCAATTCTGGCTTGTAACCACTCTCTGTATCCCCCAGTACTTTATAGGAAAAAGAGAGAGAGAAGTGTGGAGTCAGTTCTGGGCTCTTATCTTACTAAGTAGAAAACTCACTAGCCCCAGGAGAATAATAATACTTGCTACAGCAGATTTATCCTCAGTGAAACCATGGGTTAACGAACGTATCTACCTATAACACAAACCTTGAAAAGTAAGTAAGTTAACACAATCAATAAGAGAAGATGCTTACTTAATCAATCAGTAAGAAGAAGTTCTTACTGGAACTTGATATGCTAAGGCTGGTTGGTATCCATGAAGGTCTCCCCCCCCCCCATTTTTTTAAGAGAAAGGGAGGACAGGTGAATGGAGGAAAGGGAGGGAGGTGGGAGGAAAGCACTGGGAGGAGAGGATGAAGGGGAAACTGAGGTCGGGATGTAAAGTAAATAAATAAATGAAGAAAAGCAGAAGTTGCATTAAAGGCTCTATTTTCTGAGGGTAAGCACAGCAAAGTATTATAGTATTTGGCTTTTTTTGTTGTTGTTGTTGTTTTGGTCCTGGGTCTTGAACTTGCCGTGTACCAGCTAGCACTCTAACATTGAGCTATATCCAAATCCCTCATTGGTCATTTGGTCGATTGGTTTGTTCTTGAGGTGGAATCCAGCCTCAGCCTCCACAGTGCTAGGATTATAGGCATGCACACCCATATCTGACATATTTAATTTTTAAAGGTAAAGTTCTCAAATTCTGTGGAAGTTTTCACTAATAGGAATGATTTGGGGCTGGGGAGATGGCTCTCTTGGTAAAATGCTTGCAGCACAAGCACAGGACCTGAGTGAAATTCCCAACACCCATGTAGGAAAGCCAGGTATAGTAGAGTCTTGTGCTCCCAATGCTTGGGAGGCAGAGCCGGGCAGATCCTTGAGGCTCACTGCCCAGCCATCATAGGTGAATCAATGAGGCAAAAATGAAAAGCAAATCAATGAGGTAAAAGCAAAAATCAAGGTAGTGGGAAACTAAAGAAGATGACGTTGACCTTTGGCCCAAGACAGCAATCTCAGAACTTTTGAAACAGAAACACTAGGACTGTTGCCCGAACACAGTCTAAGAATGGAGTCCTGAGAGTAGCAACTTGAGTATCTGTGGAAACAAAACAAAACAAAACAAAAAAACAAAACAAAACAAAACAAAAAAAACAACAAAAAAAAAAACAAACAAAAAAAAAAAAAAACAAGAAATCAAGACCTTGTGGCCTCAGTTCTTCAAAAACATGAAACTGTTCTTGAAATCTGTTTTTATGCCCTTGCCAGGTATAGCAGATAGCAGTGAAGTTACCACAGATTGTTCATCACAACTTGCTGTTGCTGTTTGTTTATATGTCTGTATGAGAAAGCATGTGTTTACCACAAGCAGCTTGTCTCAAGTGACTCTTCTCAAGCCTCAGAGTATAAATGTCTGATGCTCTAAATCCGCCTGGCTATCAGGCTGCCTCACCTATTAGCTCATTCTCCGGGGCCCACTGTCATTCACTAGTGGAAAGTAAATGGCGACGTGAATCCTGAGGTCGTTATAAGAGAGACAGGAGAGTGAAAAGCCTCACAGGGGTGAGTGAGAAGAATGGAGCAGAAACCAGGAAAGGCTGGCCTCATGTCAAGCTTGTATGTAATTTTTTAAAGAAAGAAGGGTCACAAGTATTATCACAACTGTTATATTACTTGCAAGTTGTTTATGGTTATAATCCTTGGTTTCCAGAAGAGAGAACTTTTAAAAAGGAAGTATGGGAAAAATCCAGGAGAATATTGAAAAGACATATAAACAAGGATCCTGTTTGTAGAGAAATGGTATGAGACGACTCTCCCAGCTTGCTAGCTTCGAGCCAACCTAGGGTCCTTGTCATTCTCAGCAGACTGAGACCAAAGAGGTATGCTTTCTCTTCAGAGAATCCTGGTGTTCTGCCAAGTAAGCAAACCTGAGGAAGTGGCCTTTATGTTCCTTGTCTCGTGAGAAAGTAATTTTGATTTTAATTATAAGAAGCAACACATCTAAGAGTTGGACTGCAGACAGATTTCTCAAGGTTTGGGTCACCTCGAACCAAGATAAGCTATTGCTAGGTAAACAGCACCTGGTGCAAACTGGAAACCGTGGGAAAATTCTTATTCTGCCTTCTGTATAAAAGATGCTGAAACTTTCAATAAACTATGCATTGGCTAACTGTGGCTGTGTACCCCTTTGTCCTGTTAATGTGGCTCTACCCTTGGGAGTAGAGTACACTTACTGACACCTGTTCAATGTTGGGTTACTTGGGCATTAGTTTAAACTATTAATAAAATACTTAAGGAAGACAAGGAGGATATTAATGAAGAGATGGCTAATTCTTTAAATTAATATAAATGGGATAATCAAACCTTAAAATTGGTAAAAAAAAAAAAAAAAAGAGGCAGAAAAGAAAAAAAAAAAATCTTAACCCAGTCAGACAAAATTGAAAGTAAAAATAGCACCACGAATAACTGCCAGTGTGGATTCCTTCAGCTTCCTTCCTGGGGCCTCCTTTAAATACACATCCTCCACTGCCTGAAAATGACCATGAAGCATGGAATAAGGAATTTTATAATCAAACTAATCTTGAATCCCCTCCATATTTTGAGAAGAATTTAGGTCAACCTATGAAAATATTAACTTTACAACCTAGGCGAGCTAGGGCATGGCAGGGGAAGGGAATGTGTTTATCAATTCCTGCCAGGCCTCAGGAGCTGCACTTGTATTTCCAGTGCAATTTCAGCAAAATCAAAATGTTTACCTAATTATGTACTAACCCATTTATTTAAAAATTCTAGAAGGAAAGACATTGTTAGACAATCCTCTCATGTTATCTTGAGAGCCAAGAAAAAAAAAACAACTGCAGCTTTTTGAATCCAGGTTAAATGAGGCATTTGTATATCGTGTGCATCTTTCACTGATTTCCCCACTAAATTGTCTCCTGCAGGTACATATGCACAAGAAGACAAACCTTTGGAATGGATCTATTTACACCATAAGGGCTAGAAAATACCAACGGCTTACCTTACTCTTCTTGCTCAATTAGCAAGTCAGGAGAGACCCCTAAGTCAACAATTATATGGATTTAATCTGCATTATTATATTATTCTTTACTAACAATCAGTTTTAACAGCACCACAAGCTTTATAGATTTTAAATTTTCATTTGCAGATTAAATCATTATCCAGCTGGTAAACTATGGAATTTTCTCAAACTGAATTTGTGATTACAAAAATTGACCAACTTTCTCCTATTACATAGGCAGATATTTATTTTATTGATAGCTTATCAAATGATCTAGGAGATATTCTTGGTCAAGACATTCACCAATCCATTAATACTTATTTTTCCTCAGCCCAACAGGTAGAACTGTTTTGATCCATCTATTGTGGTTAAATCATAAACCATTAAATATTGCTTTGGTTTCTACTTATGTTGTAGGATTATTTCTAGCAATAAACTCATACTTGTGTATATTCTAACCTCCCTGGTTGCATTGCAGAAGGAAATAAGCTAAGTATTAACTTGACCTGTTTTCACTTCTCCAGAAGAAAATTGGGAAGGGGTATGCATCTGTCATTGTAAATGGATCCATTGTGGATTCCTCTCCAAGGGCTTCTCCTGCCCCAGGAAATCAAGGATGACAGGACAGGGCAAGGAGACAGTGGAAATTACCCAAAAGGCCTCCAGCTAAAGGGCAAAAGGAGACAGTGACTGTGTCATCAGACATCAAGTCTGCCCACCTAGAGTCAAGTTAAGGCCCCATGCACCAAGGGAGAAGATATTCTACAAAACATAATGCTCTATGTCACTTGAGAATATCTTTCTGACAATTTGACCCATGCCTCTGCAGTGGACATGCCTCTGAACATGTGTATTGGTCTTGCGTTCCTTATCCGTTCTTGCTTCAGCTCATAGTTTGAATGGATCCAGCTCCTGTTATCTTTACTAAAGATTCTATGTTTATGACTGGATCTTGGTACCATAATAGAATCATTTATTCATCTGGAGAATGGACTACATTTAATTTTTTTCTTGGGATTTAAATCATTTTCCACTTGCATAACACATAACATTTATATTCCTATTAAAGGCGAATATGAACTTACATTCTACAAGATACCTGAACCTAATCATATGGGTCAAGCTATTCTATACATTTTTCTGATCAGTATATTAATGTAACCAATAGTAATAGTTTGGCTAACTGTTCCTGGTAGTGTGGTACTGAAAACAATGCTTTCAGAGTTCTAGTATTCGTTATGTTTACAATTTGCTTGCTTATAGGATACATATGCATCACATGACAATTGGACTTATCTAATTAAAAGCCTTCTGGATATCTTGTTATTAAAAAATAAAGACTGGGATGTTGAAACACAGTCCAAGAATGGAGGCATGTAAGGAGAATTCTGAGTGCTTGTGAAAACTACAGCAGCAACAGTAATAATAAATAGTAGGAGGGGGAAGAAGGAGAAAAGTCTAAAGACTTCAATTCCTTGAAAAACGTAAAATTAGTCTTGAAATGTGTTTTGTGTCCTAAGTGTAGCAGGATGAGAGTGAGTTTATTCTGATTAAACAGGCTATTAAAACAGGCTATTGCGATTTGTTTATATGCCTCTATGTAAAAACATGTTTTACCACATGCAGCTTGTCCTTGTGATTGTATACTTTACTCGCGTGACCCTTCTTGACTCTCAGAGTATAAATTGTTTGATGCACTGAATAACATTGGCTATTGCATCAGAATTTAGTCTGCCTCATTTATCAGTTGATTCTCCCAGGTCTTACTACCTCTGGAGCAGTGACAGACTGCACAGGTTTGAGGCCATCCTGATCTACATAATGAATGTATGACCATTATCAGGTCAGACTGAGCTAGAGAGTAAGACCCTGCCTCAAAACAAGACAGATGTTTTCCATTTTGTTTGTTTGTTTGTTTGTTTGAAAACAGGGTTTCTCTGTATAGCTCTGACTGATCCAGAATTCCCTTTGTAGACCAGGCTGGCCTCTAATTCATAGAGATCCACCCGCTTTTGCCTCCCGAGCGCTGGGATGAAAGGCATGTACCACCATGACCAGCTATTCTCTATTCTTTCAAGTATCAGTTTTTAACCTTGAAACTATAGAAACTAACCAATAGGAAATGTAACACATGTATTCTACATTTATTGAATGTCTTCCATGAGACTCTTACTTTGCTAGGCATTAAGGACACAGTATAAATAAGACATACTATATTAGGGAGGGTTTTCTAGAGTAACAGAATTCATAGATTACATGAGATTTATTATATGTAATATATGTGTGTGTAATTTATATTATATATAATATATGGGGAATATATATATATATATATATATATATATATTTTACATTCTGTAGTCCAACTAATCCAACAGTAGCTGGTTGTGAATGGAAAGTCCAAGAATCCAGTAGCTGCTCAGTCCACATGGATAAATGTGCCAGTTGGCCGTCAATATACACTGGAATATTGCAGTAGGCTCTAATGCCAGTGAAGAAATGGATTTGCTAGCAAAGTGAGGGCAAGCAAGCAAAGAGTAAAGGCTTCCTTCTTCCATGACCTTATATAGGATTCCAACAAAATGTGTGCCCCAGATTAAGGTGTGTCTTCCCCCATCAAAGTCAGGAATAAAGTCTTGTATATTCCAACCTTAAAGATCTAGATTAGAAATGGATCTACCTACTTCAATTTAAACAGAAATCCCTGACAAGTATATCCTCCAGATGTGGTCAAGTTGATAACCAAGAATAGCCATCATGCATGCATAATGCGCCTTCTTTCATGGATCATACTTTTTACTGAAAGACTAGCAAAAAAAAAAAAAAAAAAAGCAAGGAAATATTAATACTGTCAGTCTTGATCCCAGCACCTAAATAAACACGTCTCTGTTATCCCTTAGTGATAAATACAATATAACTAATTCACATGGGGTCCAAATAGAACCCAAGATGTTCAAGGGAAGCATCTCTGAGCAAAGATGCCATCAGAATAAGATAAGTTTGGATAGAAATCCATAAATAAAGAACCATCAAGTCAGAGCAAGTGACAAGCATAAAGACACTGTCTCAGGAACAACCTTGGGCCATGTGAGGAATAACCAGAAAGCCAGGCAACTCCACTCCTGGACTGTACAGGCTATAGACACCTTTATTAACCAATTAGGAATAAAGGCAAGGGATCTTAGGGTTTTACTGCTGTGAACAGACACCATGACCAAGGCAACTCTTATAAAGACAACATTGAATTGGGGCTGGCTTACAGGTTCAGAGGTTCAGTCCATTATCACCAAGGTGGGAAAATGGCAGCATCCAGGCAGGCATGGTTCAGGAGTTACTAAGAGTTCTACATCTTCATCTGAAGGCAGCTAGAATACTGGCTCCCACGTGATTAGGAGGAGGGTTTCATTGCCCACCCCCACAGTGACACACTTCCTCCAACAAGGCCATACCTCCTAATAGTGCCACTCCCTGGGCCAAGTATAAGCACAAGGTTTACACATGAGGATCTGTAGCTGGGCAAAAGAGAGGTAGTAGGGCTGGAGATCCTGGGCTTAGGGTCTCTAGAGAGACCATGAGGAGAGGAGGAAAAGAAGGAAGAAGTCGCCATGGGGTAAGTGGATCCTGAATGCATGGCCATGAGGGTCAGACTGATAAAGTAGGAACGGCCCAGGCAGAACATGGCTAATGATATTTATGGGGATCTTGACAGGGAAGTAGACAAAATCACATGGATAGTTGATATCTGTGCGGCCCTAGTGCTTAAAGGTTTATTATAAAGATTTTGTGTCTTTTATTTGGGAACTAAAGGATCAAAGGTGGGGTAAAACCTCCAAACAATATTTCCTGCAACACCAGTCACTAGGTTTGACCACCTCACACTGCATGAATTAATAATAGCAATAACTCTGAAGGACATCCACTTAATATCCAATAAGAAGGACTACAGCTCTAGAGCTTGGTGGAAACACACCCTCATAGTCAATGCAAATATTGTACAGTAATAGGGATCAAAATGTGGTCCTGACTAACAGTCTCAGCACCAGTGGGGTACTGACTAGACTTGCAAATTCCGGGGACAGCCCTATCCCACCCCCTCAATCCAGCCAGAACTCTAGAGTAAAAGCAGAGCCCAGCAATTTCCGTTTTAGTAAACTCCAAATTTCAATAAAATGAACATTCAGAGTAGACAGACACTCAGTGTGATTACACTGTAACTGAATTAAATAATCATGTTTATGGCGACTAGTTTTAATTTCATTTGTTGTTGCTGTTGCTGTTGGCTCAAGTGCCCCAGGCTGACCTGGGCTCTAGCTGAGGATGGCCCTAATTCCTAATCTTCCTGTCGCCCCCTCCTGAGTGCTGCTGGGATTACAGACGCGCAGTGCCATGTAGTCAAACTCTGCAGGCAAAAACCTCTCCGTTTTAATTACCCCGGTTGTTTCCAGCGCTGACTGCATTTTTAAAAAATTATCCACGCCTACCAGCCAGAAGCTACTCTACCCAAAAGGCCAGGGAATTTAGCAGGTTCCAGCCAATCGGAAGCCAAGTTCGAGGCACTAGCCCATCCTAGCGATACGATTGGCTGACTTCCACGCCCATCGCGAGCCAATCGGCGCAAGGCGCCAGCTGAGTGAGTACGCGCGTTTTCTGTTTAACATGGCGGAGGCGGGCTCCTCAGTTAGCGTGCGAAGCAATGCGGGCCGAGAAAATGCGGATTCTCCAGAGAAGGAGGCGGCGGAAGACGACGCGGGGCTGCTCCAGTGCCTGATGCAGCAGGAGACCCCGACAGAGGAGAAGAACGCGGAGCTTGTGGCCGAGGCGGAGGCCGTGGCTGCGGGCTGGATGCTCGACTTCCTCTGCCTGTCGCTGTGCCGAGCCTTCCGCGACGGCCGCTCCGAGGACTTTCACCGGACTCGTGACAGCGCCGAGGGTGAGTGCGGGCCGCCGGGGCCGGCGGTGCGTCGCGGTCCGAGACCTGCTTTTCTGCACACACCCGGGCGGGATCACAGGCGTGAGGCCGCGGCTTCGCCCAGATCACCCGAAACCAGCCGCTTCCTGTTTACTGGGAGTCCTCGCCCCGCCCTCACGCCTTCCGTGTCCCTCAACAGTACTACGGAAAAACCTGTCGGGCTTCATAGAAGGATAAAGGATAAAACGGGTTAAATGTTTTTTTTTTTTTTTTTTTTTAAAAAAAAAAAAGGAGGATGAGGTTAGAAGGCAGCCTGCCCAGTTGCTACCGCCTCCTTCTAGATCCAAGCTATAGCAGATAAATATAGAAAAAAAATTAAGAAAGGGTGGGATGCGGGTGCCGAGGGAGGTAGCACAGCTTATCAAAATGCTTATCGTGCAAGCTAGGAAACCGGCGTTTGAGCCCCAAAACCTATACAAAAGAAGCGTAATGCTCGTATACGTACAGCACTGAGAAGACAGGTAGGTGGATAGGGTTCCCTGACCCCTGGCCTAACCTAATTCGGCAAGCTTTAGGCAGTGGAAGGTCAAAAACAAAGGCCTGGGAGGAAGGGGTGTTAAGAGCACTAACTTTTGCTTCTTAACACATGGCAAAGTCTTAAACTCCAGGGGATCTAATGCCTTGGCAGACACTGTATACATATGTTATACAGACAGACGTACAGGCAAAATACCCATATTCATAAAATAAAAGTAAATCAGTCTTTTGTTTAAATGTTTAAAAAGTTTGACAGTGCCTGAAAATGAGACCCCGGTTTGTCCTCTGGCCTGTGTGTGGATGATAGAGGTCCAGGAAGATGGCTGACTTACCAGTGCATATATGCAGTGCCAACTGCATCTTTGTGTTCAAATATTTAAGAAATAAATGTTTTAAAGTTGATTACGCATATACTGTTTACAAAAATACAAAGAATTTCATGGTATAAATTTCGAAGTAGTGATTTGATCCGTTTTATAATTTAGATGTGAATCCAGGTACTACTTGTAAAAATAATTTTTGAGTATCCGTTTCACATTTGAGTTACATTTTGTAAGAACAGTAATATTACAAACCTTTTTTCCCCCTGAGTTTTAAAAAATAGACTAGAATCTACAGTTGTAAATTTATGATCAGTTTTTGTTGAGTATTATATTAGGGTTTCTCTAGAGTAACAACTGTTTAAGAATCCAGTAATTGTTCAGTCTATGATGCCTGATGTCTGCAGTATATGCCAGTATCCTAAAGAGGTAGCCTTCACTGTCCGTGAAGGAATGGACTTGTTATTGAGAGTGGGAGGAAGCTTGGGAAAGTGGAGGGCATCCCTTGTCCATGTTGGTTATATAGGCTTCCACCAGAAAATGTGGCCCAAAGATCTGAATTAAAGGTTTGCCCCCCACTTTAAATTCCCAAGCAGAAGCAGATCTCCCCACTTCATATGATCCAGGTAAGAAAAAAAAAAAAAACCTCCCAGGTTTGCCCAGCTGTTTTTAGGTTTTAACTAATGCCAGATGCAGTCAAGCTGAGACCCAAGAGTAACCATCACCAGGTGTTTATAATCTAGTACTTAACACAGTATTGTGTCTACACAATAGGTATACTAGTTTGTGATAATATTTTAATAAAAGTTTTTAAAATTTTTTTAGCTATTATTCATGGACTACCCAGTCTTACAGCTTACCAATTGAAAACTGTATATATATGTCAGTTTTTGACAAGAGTTGCAGCAGGAAAGTCCCTTGGTAAGTATAAATTTTTATCTTATATTGAGAAATTTTTTAACTTATTTATAAATATAACACATGGAAAACTGATAAATATGTTTTCCTGTTTTAGGGGTTGAGAGAGAAAGTTTGCCTACCTGCATCTGTCATACACATAAGCATATCTAAAGCAAGCAAATATAATTTTATCTTTCTAGAACAAGACTCTCAAACTTTACCCTGCTTCAGATTTTGTTTTAAAGGGCATCTTACAACAGTAGAGTCGTTCTGCCTCACTGTGAGTTTAGCTCCCAGATGATTCAGATGTAGTGGGAGGACTACATTTTATAGACTCCTGGACATTCAGTATTTTCTTATATCACTTAGTGATGACAGCTATCATATATACACTGTTTACTGGCAGCTATTTAAACTTGATGCCAGTCCTTATGCAAAAAAAAAAAACAAAAAAAAAAAAAAAACAAAACCATGGTTGTTAGCTGTAATCTGTCTCCCTTATTTTCATGGTTTATTTTAGATTGTAATGAACAACTGTATTTTATCAATCATGACTCATATTCACAACATGGTCATTTAATGAGCCATTTTGTAAAAATAATTCCGTTGGTTTTTATAATACTCAAAATTCTTTCCCAGCCATGCTTGTTGGTGAGCAGTACTGACATGAAACTGCTTACTTATAAAACTATATTATTTGAACTCCCAGAATATTAGTACCATGCTAAACCGTACCTGGGCCATGTAACCCGCTTTATTAGGAGCTTGTCTGACATTATTCCTGGAGAGATTATCATCCTCCCCACAGTGTGGAACCCATGGCAAACCAGAGTAGGACTGAGTTATTTACAGGGTCATGGATAACTCCAAGGCAGCTGCATGATCAACAACTCACACCAGCATGAATGGGCAACTCAGCAAAGCTGTCTCCTTGGCGCTTTCTGGATAACTTGAGTCTTCTGAGTTGTTTATTTCCTCAGTCTTGGTACACTTCCCTCTAGAATAGAATGTTGGAATTAGGAAAAAAACTACTACACACGAGAGCTACAGTAGATGCAGAAGAGATGGCTATAGTAGGTCAGGGCCTGTGGCTGAAAAAGATAACATGCTGATGTGTTCACAACTGGAAAATTGAAGACCATAACTTACAGTATTAGAGTTAATTGGATAGTTTTGTAAATCAGAATATTCTAACTGCCTGGCAATGCTTTACATATATAGTTACTCCTTATATCTTAAGTTGAGGCAACTTGAAAAGGGGAGGGGGGAGCAGTTTACTTGGACAGTTTTACAGAAACAGATTGCAGAGAGAACAAGCTAGACACAGGTGAAGAGAAAATGAGCCAGAGAATGAGAGGGAGCCGAGAAGAGGTACCGCATATTGCCAAAGTTAGCATGAGGCCACGCAGAGAAATTCAGTCAGAAGCAGGACTGGAACCAGTCACTTGGAGAGTTTGAGTCAGAACAGCTGAGTTCAACAAAGCCAAGAGTTCGGAAAGAACTAGAAAGGGTGAGTGTATTCAGCAGTAAGCTTCTGAGATGCCATTTATGTCTGGCTAATGAAGATCTGTAACAGTATACCTCTGTTTTATCTTCCACCTCAGCTTTCCCACACATTGTCTTTCTATCCTGTGTGCTTTTCTTGGTTATTTTCTCACTATCCTTTTTTGTTATTTTCTTAACAGCTCTTTACTTCATGTATGCAGACTAAGTGTTCTACTTCTAAACTCCATCCCTAGGCCATATTCAGAAGCTTAAAGAGTTTCCAGGGGTATCTAGTCATCCATATGTTTGAAATTTTCTGAATAACCCTTAAGTAGAACAAGCATAGAGAACCACTGGCGTAATAACATATTTCTAGGAAAGTACCAGTTGTCAGCATTGTATCATGGATATTTGAATTCTACATGAACAGGAATTGGTTTTAGTTAGTTAGTTAGTTAGTTAGTTTTAAGAGTCTCACCCAGGCTGGGCTTGAATTGTTGGTAATGCTCCTGCCTCAGCCTCTGAAGTGCTGGGAGTATAGACTTGAGTCACCATATATGGTGGTTTCTCCTTGTGTTTGTATCCTAAGTACTTAGCATAACTCAGATGATAAATGAGTAATTTTTTTTTTTAATTTGAAAGATTGGAAATGCCGAGCAGTGGTGGCGCACGCCTTTAATCCCAGCACTTGGGAGGCAGAGGCAGGCGGATTTCTGAGTTCGAGGACAGCCTGGTCTACAGAGTGAGTTCCAGGACAGCCAGGGCTACACAGAGAAACCCTGTCTCAAAAAAACCAAAAAAAAAAAAAAAAAAAGAGAGAGAGAGAGAGAGAGAGAGAGAGAAAGAAAGAAAGATTGGAAATGCCCAAAGAGGCCGACAGAAAATAAAACATTTTGAAATAGCTATGTAGATGTGCTGTTTAGTGTATGAAATTGTACCCAGCTTGAAATTTCTCTTAAATATATTTATTTACTATACATTGAAATGAACCAAAACTGCTCTGAAACTAGAGCTTTAGAGGAATATAGGTAGTTAGTAGTTCCTGCCCTCAAAATGTAAAATACAATTGTATGATCAAATAAGAGTATTTTTGCCTTCAGGATACCTAAAATGATAGCTAGCCATGGTAGTACATGCCTGTGTTCCTAGTACTCTGGAGGCCAAGACAGGAAGAACAAGCTTGAATTCACCCTGGATTATGTAGCAAGACCTTGTCTTAAAAATCTATAAATTAATAAGTTAGTAAATTAATTTAAAAATGGTTTTGGTTTGTTTTATTGTTTGTTTGTTTTTCTTTGCCAGGCAGTAGTGGCTCACACCTCTAACGCCAGCACTCAGAGGGCTGAGACAGGCGGATCTCTGAACTCAAGCCCAGCATAGACTGTATAGTGTATAGTGTCCCAGGACAGTCAGGGCTTTGAAGAGAACCTGTCTCCAAAGAAAAAAGAAGTTTCTGACTTTTATAATTTGAGTGTTTATTTGTTTGTTTGTTTGTTTGTTTGTTTTATTTTAGTGAACAAATTAACCTAAAAAAATCATTTCCCTAAACTGTTCTGTATGAAAACTGTCTGGAATGTAGTGTATGCTGGATAAAAATAATTGAATAGAATGAACTTCTTAAGGTTCCACTTAGCTCTCAGTTAACTTACTTCTCTGTTTTAAAGATGCACAGTTTGAAGTTGATGAGCGGATTACCCCCTTGGAATCAGCCCTGATGGTTTGGGACTCAATTGAAAAGGAACATGATAGACTGCATGCGGAAATAAAGAACTTAATTAAAATTCAGGTATAAGTATTTTGTGCTTATTGCTTTGCTAGAATATTGTATCAATTATGTTTCACGTTGGTGAGACAAAATACCTAACAAGAAGCAACTTGAGAGGTTGTAGGGATGTCTCAGTGCCTATGAGCATTTCTGCTCTTTCAGAGGACCTGAGTTTAGTTCCCAGCACCCACACTATGAGTTCACAACAACCTGTAACTCCAGCTCCCTCTTCTGGTCTCTGCAGGCAGCTGCACCCAAGTAGACACATACACAGAGATTTATGCATATAGAGAGCAAAAATCTGAAGACATGAAAAAAGTAATGAGAAGAAGAGTTTGTTCTAGCCTGTAGTTTGGGAAGGTGCAGTCCATGTGGGTGGGGAAGGTATAGCTAGCTGTAGGAGTGTGAAGTGGATGGTCATCTCGTGTCCTCGGTCAGGAGGAGGGAGATGAATGGGAGTGTTCATTTCTTCCTTTGTGTTCAACCCATGACATAACCCTTGCCCTGCTGATGTTCAGGCTGGTCCTCACTTCTCAGTTAAACCATTCTGGAAAAAAGTTTCTAAGTCAGGTGAACTTGAAAATTAATAGTAACTGTCACAAGTATGAAAACATCCAAAATAAAAGTAACCTGTTAAGAGTTGTGCTGTGAACCTTGTGAAAATCTTAGTGAATCTTTTCTTTAAAACTTAGCATTGCCCTCAGTTCATAGTCTTCACGTGAGCACCAGGCCCAGAACTTATGTTTTATATTTGGACATATGCAACCTCCATGGTACAGGAAACACTACAGCTATTTAAAGACGAGCAAGCACACTTTAAAATGAGGGATTCCTGCTCTTCTTCTTTCCCTATAGACTGTAAATATGAGGTGGGGGTGGGAGATAACAGGTACTTTGGCTTGTTTATTGTAGGATTGATGGTGGTTCTGGGGATTCAACCCAGGGCCTCACATGTGGTGCATGGATTTTTATAAATAAAAGTATGCAGGAATTTTAACCAAGCTAAGACAGTTTTAACAGACTGCTTAAGAATAAGAAACAAAAACAAAAAAAAAATAGAATCAGTATTGCAGTCAAAGCAGATATGTTCTTAGTTCAATAAATGTTTACTCAGCCTTAGATATTTTGTTATTGTTGTTAAGTTGTACAAGAGAGAGAAACCCAAGAATATTTCCTACTTTCCCCAATGTGGTGATTGTCAGGTGAAATTAGAACCTGGAGACAAGAGACATTGGATAGAAAAATGACTGCTTCTTATACAAATTCAGCTTAGAACAAAGACTTTTCATATTTTCACAATCTCTGGGTCTCTGAGGAATGCTGACTTTGTTTATTACACTTGTAGACATTGAGACGGTGACAGTAGCATTTAGTGTGTTTCTGCTCTTTCCACACTGTTGTATGAGTTTGACATCAGTTCTGTGGAGCGCGGGTGTACTGTCTCTAATGGAAATGAACAGCAAGATCAGTAGTCTTTCCAGATAATAAATTGACTTATAATTTATTAATTCCTGCTTTGGGATGCTAAACATGTAAATGTACACAGAACTAGTGATAATTTTTTACACTTTTTAAGACAATTATTTCATCACTGAAAAATGACTATATATTTATCAAATAAAATGCATAAAAATGTTTTTAATGAAGTCTTTCAGACTTAATTTTATGCACTTAGTCAAATAATGGTTGAATATTTTAAAAAACAACCTAAGGTTTGTATGTGTTGTCTTTAAGGCTGTAGCTGTTTGTATGGAAATTGGCAGCTTTAAGGAAGCAGAAGAAGTTTTTGAAAGAATATTTGGTGATCCAGAATCTCACACGGTAATTATTTATATTAAAACAATAGAATTAATTTTATAACTTTATATGGGTTGAGGAAAGGAAAGCTTGACCTAACTCTGTATATTAAAAAGATAATTTTAACATTAATCAGTACAAAGATTTAATATTTTAGCTACCCTCTTTAATATCAAGTCTTTATATTTTCAGTATGTCCAACTTGATAGTCAACAAATTTTGCGGGCTCAGAAGCTACATAGAGGGCTGGTGGCTGCCACATTAGACAGCATATAGAGTGGCCTAACTTTCTTATTTGTTTGTTTATATTGCTGTATTGTTGAGATAAAGTCTGGTTCAATATCCAACACTAACTTCAAAACTCAAGATTGTTTTGCCTGAACCACTACAGTACTAGGATTGTAGACATGTACTAGTAGGTCTGTCCCCATTTTCTGTACTTTTTCCCTTTTTCTTTCCCTTTCCTTTTCTTTCTTTGAGATAGAATCTCAAGACTGTGTCACCACACCCAGCTTGGAGTTTGTTATATGATCATTTGCAGTTTGTGTCTGTGTATGTTAATTCAGTCAATAGGCCTCAAGTTATTAAAATAGTTTTAAAAAACACTGTTTAAAAAAAATAGTGTTAACTGGGGTAAATTAAGCATCTTCAAACCTATAGATGAAAATAATGCATCCTAAGTATGTAAGTAGGTATGTTTGCACCAGGGAACACAGTTATGTGAGGAGCCCCTACATCAGGAAACAACCTAGCTCAGAAAGTAGCTCTATGGTAGCACTCTAAGATTTGCCTAACATATACAAGCCCTAGATTTGATCCTTGGCACCATCAAAAAGAAAGATCAGCCCGGAATGGTATAGTGCATGCCTGTAATCCAGCACATAGGGGTCGGGGAGCCTTGGGGCTAATATCCTTAATTGGAGACTACTTTGACTATAGTAAGATTTTTTTTTTTCTCAAAACCTAGAACTTCATCAAATCTTTCAATCACTTGAGAAAATGCCTTTCTTCTCCAGGGTAACTACAAACCAGAGTCTACCACTACAGATTTGTTTTATAATGGTGTCATGCCAGGTATACTTTGAAGTAGAATTCCTGGGTGATTGGCTAGACATACTCATTTGTGGTACTTACTTGCTGTTCACTTTTCAAGTAAGATTCATTGAATTTTAGTAGGCACAGCCAGTACTTTTTCAAAAGAGTTAACAACACTTGCTCTGTAGCCCTTCCTTGTGGTTTTCATTTCAGCTTTCCTGGCAAATGTATAGTTCCAATATACTTGGTTTAATTTGCCTGAAAACTATTAAAGATGGAATGCCATTTGATATTTTAGTAGATAGAGTTGAGGGGGATTCAGCTTAATTAATAACTGACTTAGCCTAATTTAGTAGGGTATAGTTGAGGTAAGGCGTTATCTGATTTGACCCTTCTCTAAGGCTATAATTCCCCCTGAAATTTCAGCTGAGAGCCAGATGATTTTGTTGAATTTCCTACCCATATATTTTCTTAGTATTAGTAGATTAATGAAAACTCTACTCTCCTTCTGTCTCATAAGAGGAAATTTATGGCCAATAAATATTAAGCACTTAAAGTATTCAGACTCTCTAATATTGGCATAATCAGTGGGGCTTTACCAACTCACTCATTGAACTATTTGCCATACTCTCGGACCGGCAGCAATTTCCATTGATTTGGACATCACCAGTTGGCTCAAAGGCCAGCACGGTGCTTAGGCACCTCCATATCTTCCTTTCTGGAATATAAATTGATGAGTTAGAGAGTCTTAGCAAACTATGCACGCACACATCCCAGCAAATCTCATTTCTAGGTAAGAGTCTTAGAATGACTTTTTATGTTTGCTCTACATTTCTAAAAGCTGTGAAACTTTAAAGAGAAAACCCAGGTCTTACTGAGACAATTAGTTTAAGATCAAGCTTACAGGTTCTTTTCAAGTTCTATAGTATTTACTGCTTGTCCAGCATTCAGACAACTACTATTGAAGAAAAATTTACATTGAGCACAAAAAATATTAAGAGAAAATGTTTGAGCATTGCAGTAATAGCAGATAAACTAAGTTCTTCAAGCAGCTAAATGAACAAATGATGGTTGATCAGTGTACCAGACAGTGGTACCAATAACTTTCTACATGTTAACATAAGTAATTGCCAAGAATATAGAACTAAGGAAAATATAGCAAATTTCAGGGCGGGGGGGGGGGGGGACCACTCTCACACAAATGGTACCATTTGTACAGAATCAAACCCACAAGACTTCAGGGACAGTGAAGTGAAGAGCTTTCTATGCAGAAGCATGAGGACCTGAGTTCAGATTCCCGACACCCACATAAACATCAGACACTGTGACAGAAACCTGTAATTCCAGTGTTGGTGATGCATGCGGAGATCAGCACACATACATGCACCCAAAATGGATAAATAAAATTAAAACTGTGGTAAATAGTACTATTTCTTGCTTATAGACATATAAATATACAAGTATAAAGAAATTTACTTTTGGGAAGGTGGCAGGACTGGAAATGGAGCCCAAGGCAGTGTTTAGACTCCACTGTTTCTGACAAACTAAACATTCCTTCAGCCCGAAGGAGTTTATGAAGATAGTAAATTCTGAATTTTGAATAGTAGTTATGGGTGAGCACAAAGAGTGGGATCAGATTACAGGCATAGACAGGCTTTAGCCATATTGGTAGTGCTTTGTTTTTAAAGAATTATGTTTATAATCTCTGTTTCTTCCTATGTGTCTGGAACAAAATGTAGACGCATTAAAAAAAGAAGACAATACATGGGTCTTTTAAAGCAGAATTATAACTCTTAATTGTATCTCTATTAGTTTATTATTACAAAATAATTGTTTTCAATCAAATATATTTATAGGAAATAAAATTTGTGTTTTATATCAATACATTTCTGTTCTTTAGCATTTAGAAAGAAAATTACGTAAGATAATCTCTCAGAAAGATGTGTTCCACTCCGTTTTTCAACACTTCAGCTATAACTACATGATGGAGAAAATTCAGAGTTATGTGGACTGTGTGTTAAATGAGAAATCATCAACTTTCCTAATAAAGGTACACATGCTATCTCAAGGAGAAATTGTTATAACAGAGTACTTAACAGAGAGGCTTAAAATCTAATCCAAATTTTAAGTTAGTGGGTTGTTAAAGTGGCTATCTTCATTAATTTGAAGTGATTTTACTTCAAAATAATTAGGTGCGTACATAAATAAGTACACATGTGGGCGTGTGCTGGCAGAGGCCAGAAAAGAACGTCACATTCCTTGTTCCAGTTGTAAGCCACCTGAGCAAGAAAAACTTTTCACTGCTAAGCCATGTCTCCAGCCACTAAAATTTTATTTTAAATTGCCTAGAGAACATTTTATTTATCATATATATTTGCAGGAGAAAAAACTTTCATAATGCTTACAAGCCAAGCAATAATAATGGAGTTGCAAGTATGGTCATAATCGTGAAAATAATTTGGTACCTTCTGTTGACCTGTGAACAGATAATTTTGCTGCTACATCAAAGACTGTGTTGCAAATGCCTAATTCATTCTTTTTTTCCCCTTCCCCTTCATAATCAACCTTTTTAAGGCAGCAACAAAAGTAGTGGAAAATGAGAAAGCAAGGACACTAGCTTCTAAGGATAAACCAGATGCTACCAGCACTGGAACAGAAACTGAAGTTCATTTGAGTAAAGAGAAAAGGTTTGTATACTCTTGATGTTTAGTTTGTTTTAGGAATATTATGTCTTTAACATAAATGATGCTACTAAGCCATTATTAAAAGTAATAATTGAGTAATTGATATGATCTCTAATTAATATGATTGATTGTTTGAATATTGGAAATACTATAGTGTTATTTCGTGACTTACACGAATTATGTTAAACAAATGTAGGGAGTGAGAAGATGTCAGTTTAATGTGTATAAATTTATTTACTAATTTTAGTGAAGGTGTGCTTAGGAAATGAGGTTGGAATTAGAAACCTGGTTCATTTGCTTCTTATTTGAGCTCAGATCTCACTAAATTATTTTAGTATATTAAGATAATTGTTCTCCATATTTTCAAGCATATGATGCACCACTAAAAAAAACAGTAGTTGGCCTCAATGCGGCAGGAAGTGCACTAATTAGTCCAGTCTGTTGTAAGGCGGGGTCAATCTTGGGTTGTCTGAAAATGTCACGCATTTTCAAGGCTAGTTTTGCTTTTGGGCTTTGTTTGTTTGAACAGCATCCTTACCTGGGAGTTGTGCTTGTTTGGTTTTGCTTTATTCTTTAGAACGGCTTTTTATGTAACTGCAGCTGGCCTTAATCACACATTCACTATCACCGCGGCAGACTTTAAACAGATCCTCATCCCCCTGCCTCCACTACCTTAGTGCTCCTTCATAAGTTATGCCACCACACACAGCTAGGGAGTAGAAGGAGTGTCAGAGAGCAACCTGTGGGAGTTGCCTCTCTCTGTTTTGTGTCAGAGATGGAATTTAGGTAGTCAAACTTGGCAGTAAACCTCAGCCATCTCTCAGGACACTAAGGGTAAAATTTTATCTTCTGTCTTTCAAGCTAACCCTATTGAAGAAGATAAACTTTGACCATGAAGATTCTTTATTGTTTTGAATTGTATTTATTATTTGTTGTGTATGTGAGTGCATGCTTATGTGTAAGTAAGTGAGTGTGTGAGGTTAGAGGGTGTTAAGTAGTTGGTTGCTTCCTTCGAGGATGGGTTCTGGGAAGTGAAATGAAATCATCAGATTTCAGAGTAAGTGCTTTTACCCACTGAGCCATCTTGTTAACTCAAGATTTCTTCTGTTTAACCCATGACAGATTCTTTTTGTTGTTAGACAATTAACTGAAGGCTAGGTGGTTAGAACCTTGTGATCTCTGAATGAATGGATTTGGTAACCCATATAATACTTAAAGTTCCAAGGATGCTATCTGAACTATATTTAAAGGTAGGAGTTGAACCAAAGTTAGATAAACACTCTTCATTGTAACCCCTTAGGACTAGGGATCAGTTGTCTTAGAGCCCTCCCGGCTTTTGTTTCTTTGTACCCAAGGACAGTTGGCTCCTCATTCATCTCAAAGGGTATATTGAAGTCCTGTTTTGTCATTAACAGGCAACCCATTTTGAGAATTAAGTATCTCATTTTGATTTCATTAGTTTTGTTTGAAGCCATCTTGCCCAGTGTAATAGTGCTATATAATAGAATTAAAACATAGACCATGATTCTTGGAGCTAATCAGTACATTTCCTGTGTTCTCTTCTTACAGAGCACCACTCGTGTTTGAGAGGCTCTCCTAGATACAGACACAGTACAGAGTGTAAAGTAGAACCCTCAACTTCTCATCTGCTGCTTTATACTATGGCTCTCCTTGTCTTTATACATACAACTATCTTTCCATCCCTGAAATACTTCTGATGATTTCTATCCAAAATTATAATATGCTTTGTACCATGCAAATACATCCTTAAAGTAAGGTCTAGGATTGGCTTCTGCAAAAGTAAATGTTTAGATTCTTCACACCTTAAAACTTTTAGTTCATAGTACTAGAGATTGAACTCGGGACAGGACATAAATCATACTTTCTGTTATTGAAAATAGATTTTTTAGTACAATATATTCTGATTATGGTTTCACCATCCCTGCTCCTCCTAGTTCTTCCCCACCTCCCCTCCCATCTGGATCCACATCTTTTGCATCACATTAGAAAACAAACTGGCATCTAAGAAATAATAATAAAATGGGATGAATCAGAAACAAACAAATATGACAAAACAAACAAACAAAAGTACAGGAAACATATATAGGTGCAAAGACACATGTTCCCACACTAAAGAATCCAAAAAACCCCAAACCAGAAATCATGATGTATACCCAAAGGTCCTGTAAGATAGAAAAGGCAAAAAACACATCAATTTAACATGAGAAAGAACCTCCAAAGATGCTGTTGAATTCATTTTGTGTTGGGCTATCTGCTACTACCCTTCTAAGTGGTTTCTTAGTGATGGGCCATGTGTTTACTTCCCCTCCCAGTACCAGGACTCTCTGTGGTACAGGCGCTGCGCATGCTGCCATAGGTCTGTGAATTTATATGTGCACCAGTCTAGTTTTCTAGAAAGCCTTGATTCCTTGGTGTCCTTCATCCTTTCTGACTCTTAATACTCTTTTCATCCTCTCTTCCACATAGTTCTCTGATCCCTAAGGAGAGGGATTTGATGGGAGACGTCCCTTTTAAGGATGAGTGTTGTAAGGCCTTTCACAGTATAACGTCAGGCTGTGAATCTCTGTATTTGTTCTCATCTGCTACAGCAGGAAACTTCTTATGCTGGCTGAGAGAGACACGGATCTAGGAGTATAGCAGAATGTTATTAGTCATTTTGTTGTTACGTTCCTTTAGGGGAACAGTAGTATTTGGTTCCCCGAGGTCCCAGCCTCAGCCTAAAGGAGGTTCTGAGGAAGAGGTGTCTAGGAGCAGCGAAAACAACTAGAAGTCAAATCATGGGGTACATGGTGACGGGCTGTGTTATACTTAAGACAACTTTCTTTGGAGATTACCAGATAGCTCAGATCAAGGCCTAGTTTTATTTACATATCAATTCAGCAATTTACTCCAGGTCCCCTTTGATTATCCCACCAATTAGTATTCCATGAACCCAGCCCCCTGACTCTTAGAAAAACAACCACCAAGCACATTTTTTTTAAAGATTGCAAATGAATTCAGAGATCTGCCGGCCTTTATGAGCACAGACAATAAGCTAGCTGGGTGGGATGCTCTGAAATAGCCATTTCTACCACTCCTGGGTCTAACTTAGCTCTGTCCCAGGCTGATCTTGAATTCAGGAATCTGCTTGCCTTTGTATCTGCCTACCATTGTATCACAGTGTGTCTGCCTCTGTTCTTTTAGATCTGTGAAGCTCCTTATATGATTCATACTGCATCCTTATTTTGCATAATTGAGAAATTATATATTCTTGAACCATGTTTTCATAGTTCTTTCCCATAGCATTAAGGGCTGTCCTGAAGACCTCAGCATTTGCCAGTTTGCTGAGACATTGGCCACACCCTTGCCTCCCAGACTCCTGCTGTCTTTTATTATCATGGAGTCATTAACCTTGGCAGAGAGGACACTCCTCAAAGGAGGAACATGAAAGTATGTATACAAACAAGCCTTATGCCCACAGCAGCCATGGAGCCCCATGTCCTGCTGGCTCTATTCCATGGGCAGAAACCATGTGACGCTCTCCCTTGCATGGCCAAGCCAGACTCAGCACTGGACTATCTAATTTCAGGTTCTTTGCCCCCTAAGCAGCACTGGGTATGGATTCCATTTCATGGAGTGGGCCTTAATTCAAAGCAGTTGATTAGTCACTCCCACAAGGTTTGAGCCACTATTGCACCAGTGGATCTTGCAGGAAGGTCACTCTTATAGTCTGAAGGGTTTGTAGTTGGGTTTGTCTTTACCTTCTTTGGTAGTATGCAGAATACATTCCAGTACCATGAACACTAATTAATAGAGGTGAAGACTTTAGGAAGTCGTCAGCATGATTTCTTCATGTTCAATGAGGTGTGTGTGTGTTGTCTTCAAGATTAGGACCTATTGTCAGTTTACTTTGGCAACAGCTCAATTAGACATAACCCATTCCCAGACTAGAAGTTTCGTTTGGTGACAAGAGATGTTCACTTGGGGCTTTGACTTGCCTGTTATTTGACTATTTCATTTAGATAATCTTCATGAATGTATGTATTAATAGAAAGCTAGTACTGTATGAGGTTTTCATATGTCTCCTCAAAATGGCTCTTAGTTTTAGCTTTCCCTCTCCGTATTTCCTCCCTGCCTCCCTCTCTTCCTCCCTCATCCCATTCCAGTTCCCCTGCCTTGTCCATCCATGACTGTCTATTCTATTTCCATTTCCTAGGAAGAAATCCCTTCCCACTACTAGTCCCTTACTGTCTACCTAACCTTTATGCTAATATGGACTATAGCTTCCTTATCAACAGCTGTCATCCACATATAAGTGAAAACATATATTTGTCTTTTGAGGTCTGAATTACCTCATTCAGGTTGCCTTTTTTTTTTTTTTTTTTTTTTCTTCTTCATCTATTTACCTGACAGTTTGTGGTGGTTTTTTTGTTTTGTTTTGTTAACAGATGAGTAGTATTTTGACCAGGCTATTTGCTGTATTTATAGCCTTCCCAACCTTCATTTCAGAGACATCCCAGTTATGAGCTGACATTTGCATTATTGTAGTGCTTGGATTCATGCAATTCTTATTTTATTTAATGACCACAAGCACAAAAGTGGTAATGTATCAGAGGATGTCCTTAAAGTTCAGTCTGCCTACTTTCACTTCTCAAGTTCCAGAATCACAGGGAGACACTGCTTTCCACAGCTTGTCAGAACAATAGTCTGTGTCTTTGAAATTGTATGGAAAGAAAACATTTCCAAGGGAAGCATGATGGACGGCCCACACCTGCAGTCCCAGCACTGGGGAGACTAGAGCAAGAGAGACAAGGTTCAGAGCTAACCTAGCTACATATAATACAAACCACAGCACACAACCCATAATTCATTGCTAGACTATAGATAAGTTATCAATATTGGAGTTCAGATAGCCAGAAGTTTTAGTAGTTTTGTTTTGAGACAAGGTTTCACTAGGTAGCCCTGGTTGGCTTGAAATTTGCTATATAGACCAGCCTGGTCTCAAACTCACAGAGATCCTGAGTGCTAGAATTAAAGGCTGTGTGTGCCCAGCTGGTTAAGATCTTTATATATGGGGTGTGGTTTAGTTTGTAAAGTACTAGACTATCTTGAATACTGCCCTAGATTTGATTCCCAACACAGCATAAAACCTAAAATGGTAACATACACCTAAAACCCTAGCACTTGGGAGGTGGAAACACTATTAGAAGTTTAAGGTCTGTTTTGGCTATATAGCAAGCTTGAAGCCAGCATGGCTTCAGCCTTGGCCCTGTCTCAAGAATTTAAAAAAAAAAAATGATAAATATATATATATATATTTCGGTAGATGCAAGAGCAAATGTGATTTCAGAAAAGCAAAACAGGCTCATTGGAGGATGGAGTTGACCATGGTCTTGCTGTGTTTCTGAATGCTATTTTAGTGCCAGCAAAGGAGATTTTTTTTTTTTTTTAAGTTCAGTTGGAAATGTAATGGTTCATAGCTTTTATACTAGGACCTGGGAGACTAAAGCAGGAGAGACATGAGTTTGATTTTTGCCTGGATTACATAAGACCTCATCTCACTTCCCACACACCACCACAATCTCCCAACAGTTCAATTTGAGACTGTTTAGAAAGAGAAGGAAAGAAAGTTGGACCATTAAATTATATACATGAAGCACATGTGGTTTTTCATTTATCAGTTGTACTCCAGTAAAGCTGACAAAAGACACTCTGACATAGGAGTTCTCTAAAGGAAACATGGTAAATGCTTGATTGTAGCATTAACTCGTGTTTGGGGAAGTTTGACTTGTACCTCATAAACACATCCGAGCAGAGATTGGCTGCCTTTTAATGGACTGCATAGGTCTTCCATGCTTCCATCCAGAGAGGTTTCTGGTGGATTAAAAGATGTCTTGACTGTGCTTCCCCCATATAAAGTTTCATTTGTATATATTCTTAGATTTTTTTTTTCTTTTAAAGTGTTAATGGCCAACAGTCTACAGAAACTGAATCCTTAGTGGATACAGTATCCTCAGTAAGGTAAAGTATGATATTTGTCTTTGTTCTTAAAAATCACTGATAATAGCAATTTGTGTACATTTAAATATAATTAGCATGTAAGTAGTATGTTTTAGAGGTAGCTTAGAGTCCTGTTTAGCTCAACAGGTATTCTAGACCCTGAAATGTCTTGAAATTTTTGTCTAGAAAGACTTTAATATGGGACCTAGGATCATTTTACATTGTGTCTATTAGACTAACAAGGAGCCATGAGTTTGCTCTGGTATTAAATAAAGATTTACTGCTAGAACAGGAAAGGCCTGGAAGCTGCAGTTTTTGATGAGTATCCCATATTCCAATTATACAGTTATTAGAAGATTTTCTTATGTACTATAAATGCTGTAAGAAACAACCTTAAGATGTCCAAAAACCAGAAAGTCTTTGTAAAGGACTGCAGAAATAGCTCAGTTGGGTTGCTGGCTGGGTATGGGGATGTGGAAGGGGTTGCTGGATAGGACTTTAGAATCCAAGATGTTATGTGATTTGTCCATAAAATCACTATATTAGCTTTTATACACCTGAGAAGGCCGGGGAACAGGGTCTCAGTGTGTAGTCCTGGCTATCTGGAACTTACTGTGTAGGCCATGCTGGCTTCAAACTTGCATTGATTGTCCTGCCTCAGCCTCTCAGTGCTAAGATTACAGGCATGCACCACTATGCCTGACTTGAAATTATTCTTAATCATACCTCTTAGGTGTAAACAAGATAGATGAATGATGGGAAGTTCTTGGGAAGATGGTAATTGGCAGTGAAGAATGGTAGAAGGTGATATGGCTGAGATGTCTGTGGAAGTAGGCATGGAAGTCACTGGGAAGTAAAAACTACTGGAGTTGCTGCTAGAGCTTAGGGGTAGAGCCCTTGCTTGTGCAAGGAGGACCTGGGTTCAGTCTCCGGCACTGTACAAACCAACCATGGGAAGACCCATCATTGGAACACTGTGACTTTTGGGGCTAAAACGTAAGCTTTCTTTTGAAAAGGTCAGAAGAAGAGGAATGCTGTCCTAAGGTAGAACTGGCATAGAGTCAGGGAATAGACAAAGGTGAAGAGTTTGAGAATAGCATTATAAACAATACAATAGAGTATTTTAGGAGCGAGGAAAGGTAAGAAAGAATTTGCTAGTTGTAGAGTATTTTTGTGGCTAAAAGTATAGCTACAATGTGTATATATTAGATGGGGTAACATACCTACCTAAGTTCAAGCACATTGATTTTTAGGTTCTATTTTTGCATCTTATAAAATAGAATAATGCAGGGCTGAAAAGAAAACTGAACGGCTGAGAGAGAGCACTGGCTGCTCTTTCAGAGGATCCAGATTCAATTCCCAGCTACCACATGGCAGCTCACACTTGTCTAACTCCAGTTGCCGGGGATCTGACATGGTCACACAGACAGACATTCAGGCAAAACACAAATGAACATAAAATAAAAATAAATTATAAAAGAAGATTAGGATAATGTTAGCTTTGCAGGACTGTTAAAGAAACATGCCACATTCATTATTAACAGCATATAGCCTTACCTTTAAAAAAAAGTCTTTGAATCTATAAAGTAAGGGATCTAATATTAGATAAAGAAATTTTGAAAATTCTGCAGAAAATGATTTAGAAGCCATGGGAAAGAAGAAAAATAAATGTGTGTGGTTTGAGGAGTGTTTGGGAGTTCTTCTGGTTTGGTTTGGTTTGGTTTGGTTTGGTTTCGTTTCTCCCTCAATCTATTTGCAAAATCTTGATCTCTGAGTAGATGAGCTGTAGAAAGATAAAACACATGGAAGTTTGACAATAGAATTATTAAAAATGAACATGGGTCACTAAGGAGACGGGCCAGTGTAGAAGATTTTATAGCAAAGATGAAAACAGATCATTTCCCACTATCTCTTCACTAGTCTCTGGAGTCAGTCACGAGCTCTCACATTTTATTTAGGTCTCACAAGAACTTATCTCAGTTGAACCACAGAAGTAGTCAACCAGATTTCAGTAGGAACGAAGCAAGAAGAGGAACTCTTAAATGTGAGTACTATTCCTGTAGCTGAGAGGGATGCACTAGCTGTCTTCCTTTCCACCACAGCACTGCAGCAAAGCACCTCAGAAGCCCAGAGGCCGGCTTTAGAAGGCTAGCTGCTTTCGATAGTCCTGTCTGATTTGTTGGCGTGTGTTTGGCACTGTTTTTTTCTGCTCAGCTGTACTCGGCAACTTTAGACTTTGGAGTGATAAATGCAATCACAGTTCGTTATTCACATTGACTAAGTGAATTCTCAATCAGTACTTAGGTATTCTTGATCTTCCGTAACTTTTTTTTTTATCAACTAATAATACACAGTCTGATTTTATGTTTGTTTCTATTTAAAGACACTGTGGTGTTGGCTCATTAATATTGACTGGTTGCCAGCATCAGTATACTGTGTGTCTGAATAAAATAATAAGTAACTCTTTAATGTTGCCCCCTGATCTCCATAAGTACACAGCATATGCCCACACGTAAATAAATGAGTGTAATTTTTTAAATTTGAATAAGGAATATGAAGTGCTTTGAAAATTGGTTATACTTGTGTCTGCAAATATACATTTAAACTTTAGAGTATTAGACGATTTAAGCAAAAATCTGTCCCCAAAAGCCAATCTTCTGCTTCTCCCAGTTACCTGTTGTTACTGGCTTCCCAACATAAATTAGAATCCTTTTGTTCAGTTCCAAGTCTGGCAGTGTGGTCTAGTCTTATCTCACACTTAGGATTCTCTTATTTAGCCTCCTGGCTTCTGGAGTTATTGTGTGTGGCTCCATGCCTAGTTCTTCTGTTTTATGTAATCGAGGCTTGTAGCATGGATTTCTTGATATAAAATTCTGCCTTGATGAGTCAGATTTATTCTATGAATCCTTCCATCAGCCTTCCTGTTTCCTTGCATCTTTATTTTCTTTACTATTTTGTCTGAATTTTTTTTTAAGTCTATAATTTCTAAATTTCTTAAACACTGAAGACTATCTACTTTCTGTTTTTTTCTGTAAAGCTTTTTGTCTAAGTATAATACCCTTTAGAAATACTTTTTGGTCACAGCTTCGCAAACAAGCTGAATCTTCATTTGCTCCAGTGGAGAATCTGACGTTAACACGACTTTCCCCTGATATATGAGTTGCTTTTCTCCCTTACATGGCCAGGTCTTCCCAGGATACGCACGTAATGCTGGACAGCCCTCCTGATTACTGCTTTGGTTTTGGATTTCCATTTAATTAAAGTGATTTTTCACTTTTTAGACTTTCCTGAACTTACGGACTATTTGTACTTACATATTTAATTTCCAAATAATTGAAGGATATTCCAAATATCTTTCTATTACTGATTTCCACATTAATTCTGTTGTGGTCTGAGAATAGTTTGTAGACAAAAAAAGAGACCTGTATCCTAAGCTGGCCATGAACGTGCAGCAATCTATTCTCCTGCAGTGGCCTCCCAAGTGCCAGTCGTCAGAGGACAAACTTTCAGGAGTGTTTTCTCCTTCTACCAGAAATTGAACTCTTGACAACCAGGCTGCCCACTGAGAACTTTTACTTGCTGAGTCCCTTAAAGGACTTTGTAATGGTTTTTCCTACCGTTGGTCTGTTATGGTGA
The DNA here is from genome assembly GCF_011762505.2 of Arvicanthis niloticus. NCBI lineage: Eukaryota > Metazoa > Chordata > Mammalia > Rodentia > Muridae > Arvicanthis > Arvicanthis niloticus. The sequence goes on along the minus strand of NC_133433.1, from coordinate 30,519,062 downwards.
TTGTTGTTGATGCATACCTGAGAAGAATATGTATTCTTTAAAAAAAAAAAAAAAAAAAACCATTTAATAAAAGTTGTCACAGGTCAAATTATTCATAGTGCCTCTTTGATGTTCTAGTTCTTCTTTCCTACCTATATGTTCTAAAAGTTGCTGAGAAACAGGCATTGAAATCCCAAGCTATAATTACGAGTTTGTCTATATTAGCTCCCCTCCCAGTTCTAGCCCTATTTAAACACTTTTTTCCACTACTAAGATTTTGTTTATAGGTAGTGTGTTATTTTCCTGACTAGAGTCCAGCCAGTATAATTATCAGATTTCTAATGTTTGGGTCTCAGTGCATTCCTATAACGTTGTTATATCCCAGTTACTATAGCTTTGTATGGTCTAAGTGTAGTCGCATTGATTTCAAGTCCCATAGCCAGTGCAGTGGACCCAGGTAAATGCTTTCAAGGCAGCAAGCTGTAGCCTAGTGTTTAATACTTTCTGGAAAAGCTATAAAATATTACAGTAGCAAGTAAGCCAATGCAATCCCAGGAGCTGGCCGGTGGAGTCCTGTTGTGACTATTTAATCTATTCATCTATTTAATTGCTTAGCTATGAGTAGCTTTGGAAACTGCAGTGTGAAGAGATGAATGAGCTTTGTGAGAATTACAGGGACCATGTAGACTGCTAGAATCTTGTCAAGTTATATAAAATTCTAATTGAAAGTTTTACTGTAAATTATAACTAGCTCATGACGATCAAAAGGAACAATTATGTCTTATGAATAAAAAGTTACCTCTTTAGCATGTAACATTTGCTTATAAATTCATGTTTTTAATTTACATTTTATGATATTGAATTCAGCGTTGGAGTTACTCACTAGGCATGGTGGTGCACACCATTAATCCAGTACTTGGAAAGCAGAAACAGGGAGAGTTCTATGAGTGAGTCTGAGGTCAGTCTGATCTACAGAGTGAGTTCCACCATCCTAAACTACATAGTGAGATGCTGTTGCAAACAAAAACAAAGTAAAGTAAGGGAAGGGTTATTATTGGATCAAGTACCCCCCAGCACTGTCATAGAAAAGATTCAGTGACCCTGTACAGAAGTACTTTTGCCTACTTATGCAGGTGAGATGATGCTTACAGATTTGAAGGGAAAAGAATTTAACATAAAGAGTTCATTTTCTTAGAATAACTAAAGTAAATAGAATTTTATGGCAATTTTTGGAAACTCTTTTCCCTAATATGAAACAGTTACTTAATACAATCCCAAGTACAACATTACATGGACTTAATGTTAGTGTTTTTATTCATAGGTGGAATAACAACAGAAAGAAACAGAAGAACCAGTGGAAGTAAAAAATTATGTGTTTCAAAGAATCAGCCAGACACTAGTGAAAAACATGGGCGGCGCAAGAAAAAACAGGTACTTTTCACTATATGTGAATAACATTTATAAACATTAAAGTAAGCGTTTATACTCAAGTTTTCCTGGTAGGGCTAACTTAAATAAGATTTCTAAGCACTTGAAAACCACACACAAAATAGAAAATAATACCTTGATCATTTTTGTTGTCATTTTGGGTTTTTGTTGTTGTTTTGAGACAAGGATTCTCTTTGTAGCCCTGGGTGTCCTGGAATTCACTCTGTAGACCAGGCTGGCCTCGAACTCAAAGATCCATGTGTTTCTTCCTCCCAAGTGCTGGGATTAAAGGCATGTGCCACCACTGCCTGGCTTTGGTTAGTTTTTTTTTTTTTTTTTTTTTTTTTTTTTAATTCTGGTCAGCTTCAGTGTTTACATTGTTTCTCTCACTTAAGAATACTATTCTTCGGGGCTGGAGAGATGGCTCAGTGGTTAAGAGCACTGACTGCTCTCCCAGAGGTCCTGAGTTCAATTCCCAGCAACCACATGGTGGCTCACAACCATCTGTAATGGAGATCTGATGCCCTCTTCTGGTGTGTCTGAAGACAACAACAGTGTACTCACATGAAATAAATAAATAAATCTTTAAAAAAAAAATACTATTCTTCCAGTATCTGAAACTGTTGATGTACTCTATCTGATTTCCTAACTCTTGACAACAGATCAATAAATCTAGTTGTTGTTGGTTTACTGTATCTGGGACATTTTTCTTATTCAATTTAAGATGTGTTGGGTTTTTTTCCCCAACCTGTTTGCGATTGGATCATTGCAAATGTAAGAGCTTTTGGTGTGTGTGTGTGTATATTAAACAGAAGTACTTGGGCCTACCTCATTAAAATTTGTAGAGCCTTTTATACACTTATTCCATTGAGGGAAAAAGTAAATGCCTTTGAGAAGTAAACCCCTCACACACACAAAGATTACATAGTGTGAATTATTATAACAAGCTTTTTCTCTTACTATAACTTATGTCATTTTGGAGACACAAAGCAGAAGATACAGGCTAATGATAGCTCATACAAACCTCCAACGATTGTGGCTGTAATCAGTGTCTCTGGTATTTAGTCATCTGTAAAACAGCTTTAATATCCTATTTGTCTTCAGGCTGCTCTGAGTTCTTTTTAACACCAGGACTTTCTAATATGAATCTTACCTTTTTTTTTCAATTGTATTAAAATACACATAATGTGAAATTTATCATCTTGAGTTTTTTTTAAAACTTACTATTTTTATATCTATTTCTGGAGTAGGGCTGTGTGAGTAAAGTGCTTACAAGTGTCAGGTTCCTGGGAGCTGGTGACACAAGCAGTTGTGAGCCGCCCACCGCAGTTCTGGGAGTCAAACTCAGGTCCTTTCCTTTGCAAGAGCAGAATGCAGTCTTAACTACCAAGCTCTCTCCACCACCCCTTAATCATTGTTAAGTGTGCAGTGTTGTGTTTTCCTACCATCACAGTCTGTCCACATCTTTCAAAGCAAACTCTAGACCCATTAAAATAATTCTTCCTTTCTGTTTTCTCTTCCATGCCTGGTGACTGCCATTTTTACTGCCTGTCTCAGAGTTTGACAATTCAGGGAACCTCATTATCAATGAAATTATACAGTACTTATGTCATTTTTTTTAACCTAAGATTTATTTATTTATGTGAGTGTTTACTACAAATGTACCAGGTGCCAAAAAGGTCAAAAGAGGGCATTGGATCCCCTAGAACTTGAGTTACAGATAGTTGTACATTACCATGAAGATGCTGGGAACTGAGCCCAGGTCTTGTGGAAGGGCAACAGTGCTTTTGACCACTGGGCCGTCATTCCAGCCCCAGTACTTGTCCTCTCAAATCTGTTATCTCACTTAGCATAATATTCTTAAGGCTTCAGTATGTTGTTAGAATTTCCCTTTTAAGGATAAATAATATTCCCTACATATTATATGCTGCAAATTCATTCATTGATTGAATGATTGCTTTTTCATCTTACTGTTGTGGATAATACAGCTGTGTTAGTGTACAAGTAGTGTGTTAGACTCAAATTCTTCATCATCCAAAAAAGAAATAATTAGTTGGTCACCTATACCAAATATTAAATGTTAGTACTTTCTCCATGCAAAGTATTAGATTTTATTTAGGTTTTTGTTTTTCAGCATTTTATCCCAACTTAATTGTACATTTTAATTAGTAATAGTTGGGTTTTTGAAAGTCTGTCTTACAGAAGGCTTGTACTTTCTGTGTGTGTGTGTGTGTGTGTGTGTGTGTGTGTGTGTGTGTGTGTGTGTGTGTGTGCCTCCCCCATCGCAGGTACACAGAGTTTTTACTGAGGTTATGAGTGAAGGACTATACAGTTATGAGTTCTATTTAGAAATGTAGAGTAATCTTAAGATTTTTTTTCCTTTTTTTTTTTTTTTTTTTTTTTGGTTTTTCAAGACAGGGTTTCAGGCTGGCCTCGAACTCAGAAATCCACCTGTCTCTGCCTCCCAAGTGCTGGGATCAAAGGCGTGCACCACCACTGCCCGGCGATTCTTAAGATACTATAATGAAAGTCAGACTGTTACTTTATAGACATCCCATTGTAGATGGCTGGGATTCTGTAAAACTACCCTAAAATGTTTACATGGTATGTGTGTATGTGTTCATATACACAAAAATATATTTTAGAAAATCATTTTATTTTTAAGAAACTAATCATTGTTCTGATTTTTTAAAAGATATACTCTCTTTAAAGTATGTTTCTTTGGCCGGGCAGTGGTGGTGCACACCTTTAATCCCAGCACTTGGGAGACAGGTGGTTCTGAGTTCGAGGTCAGCCTGGTCTACAGAGTGAGTTCCAGGACAGCCAGGGCTACACAGAGAAACCCTGGGGCGGTGGGGGAGGGAAAAAAAAGAATGTTTTTTTTTTTTTTTATAACTTTTACGTTCTTTTAACAGACATGGCTTTGGGAAGAAGACAGAAGTTTGAAGTGTGGTGTGAAGAAATTTGGAGAAGGAAATTGGGCTAAAATACTATCCCATTATAAGTTCAACAACCGAACAAGTGTCATGTTAAAAGATAGGTGGAGAACGATGAAGAGACTGAGACTGATTAGCTGAGACACTGAAGGCTGGATGGGTTTGTTTCAGCTTAATGAAAGGACATTTAAATGCTTGGATCACTACATTTTGTTACAACTTCCTGGTCAGTAACGATAAGGCGTGTGCGTGCATGCGTGTGTGCGTGTGTGTGTGTGTGTGTGTGTGTGTGTGTGTGTGTGTGTGTGTGTGTCAGTCAGAGAGAGACAGGATTGTGTTATAGGAAATTTGTGCTGAAAAAGTATATGCCATCATTTTTTTCTATAAGAATCTTTATTTTTGTAAAATATAGATACATTGAACCCTACCAAATTCAGTGCCCCATCCCATGTTCCGTTTTAATATGGAAGTGCCTGATGAGATAAAAAGTATTTATGACTAGTTACTGTTTGCTCTATTCCATGTCTGTAAACTAACCTAACAAAATACCACCTAGAGATTTTTTTTTAAAGAATTAAAGTGGAATAATCCTTTGATGTGACTTTGCTGCTCGATTTATGGCTAATGTACTACTTACTAAAGATTTATTACTAGAAAGATGTTCAGCCCATAAGTTCTAACAAGCCTCGATTGACATCTCTCAATAGTTTCATTTAAAGGAAGTTGAATTTTCACTAAAAATTTATTCATTACAATATTTAGTCAAAGATGAATAATTAGCATTTGAGTTTTATGTGCTGTATTTAAGAAGTGAAAGTAAGTCTCAGCCTATTGAAATATTTACAAGAGACTCAGCATTGTGTGTTTCCTTCAAAGTGCATTGCTTTCCTGCTTGCTTGAATTTGCTGCCTTATATACATAATAAACAGAAGCATTAATTGCTGTATGTTTTCTGATCCACGCTCTACCTCACATGCTGGGGTCACTGTGTTTACCCACTTTCCTGATGATTAGTTCCAAAGCTGGCATCTTAAGTCAAAATAGGCAAATATATGTCAACCTCACTCTGTCTCCAACTGCCCACCTCCGTCAGAAGTTGCTGTGATAACAGTTTCTGCTCTGGGGGGCAGCTTGATGTCAAACAATGCAAAGCAGTGCAAATCTTCACAAAATGTGTCTGTGTTTCAGTGTGTTTGTTTCTTGAGTTTCGACTCAGCTGTGTCTTGTTTCACCTCATCTAAACTGGAACAACTTGAAGTGGACAGTTTCATGAGTGTCCAAGGGGATAGAGCCAGAGATCAGGTGAAGCGTAACAAGCAGGACTCAGACAAGTGCCACTGTATAGGCAGAGTCTAGAGTAAGGTTTGCATATAGCTACTGGTATATGTGTACGTAAGTGTAGGACACAAAGAAGTCCTGTGACGGGGAAACGGTTATTGGGACTTTTCATGGAATAAAGGTTAGAGGGTGGGGACCATGCTGGAGGTTGGGAGAGGGATTGAATAGAACAAAGTTTTAACACATGTATAACAAGTGAGTCACTAAAAGCAGGTTTTGAGGTTTTTAGAACCTGCCTTAACCCTTCTGCCAACTCCCCCACCTCACCCCCAACACCATCACAGATGGCATCCCTTCTTGTTTTATAAGCTGAAATAAACCTTTCTAGTCATGCATTTGGTCACAGCAAAGAGAAGAGTAATGTATTTTGACTATAGACTTTTCCCCAAGGGTTCGTGTTTCTAGTGTTTTAGGTGTAGTGGTAGTTGGCTACACCATTTTGGTTCCCAGCAGGTCGCACGAGCACACTGCCTGAGAGCTATCTGGATTCACAAATGAAAGACACACACACACACCAGTTAATTTTAATATGCATTGACTTGCTCAAAGGCTGGGCAGTTGTAATCCTATACTCAACTAGCATACATTTCCCTCCAGTGCTCCTTGCTCAACACTTTGTAAATCTGTTTCATCTTTGCTGCCCTGTACTTTCTGGGCAGCACCCTAATCTTTGCTACCAAGACATTTCTGGGGTCCACATTCCTTCTAACCTACATTTCGGATGGTTTTCCTTCTGCAGCTCTAAACCTGATCCATCTCCCGCCAAATCTCTTTCTCCCAGTTTCTAGCCATCACAAATCTAAAGGTCCCACCTCAGTCTTCCTGCCCAGCCATTGGCTCTTTATTGATTAATATAAAACCATTGGGGACAAGGACCTTCAGTGTTTGGACACAAAGAGTCCAGGTTTTGGGGGCCAAATTAATTCAAAGCATTAAAACCAATCCCCAACATTTAGGTCCCCAGCAGACAGTGCTGTTTGGTAGGTGGTGTAGATGTTTGGAAGCGGGGCTTAACTGGAAGAAGCAGGCTCTTGGGAGTAAGCCTGTGAAGGTTATAGCTAATTACTAGTCCCTCGCTCCCTCCCTCTGTCGCTTGTCCATGAGTTGGGCAGCCTGTGACACAAGCCATCATTGGCATAATGCTCTACCTCACCAAGGGCCTAGGTCAACAGACTCAAGGGCTCGAGATCTCCAAAGCTTTGAGTCAAAACAATCCCGTTAGCTAGTTGTCTTCAGTATTTGTGACAGGAACAGAAAATGACCAATACAACTGGCAAGGTAAACTGCCCATTCTTGGTAGCTCAAAACCATGCCTTGTTGAGCCTATGTCATATTTGAGTATTTTACTTGCAGCTTGTTTATGGAGCTTGGTAATACATAATTTTAAAATTAGAATTGCTTACTGTCAATGAAGATCCACCAGCTTTCAGAGTTTCCTACAGGGGCCTCTTCTCAGAAGTTTTCACTTTTTCTCAGGTATTTCAATGTTTACTTTTTAAAAACATTCTCATGCTGCTTATGTTTCATTGGCCTCTTGCTAAAACAAGTGTTAGGTCTCTTGCATGTCACACCCGTCTATACCCCAGACAGACACACACACACTTACACCCTACCTCTTCCTCACCATATTCGGTCTCTCCAGGGTTCAGAATTTGTCATCTTTATGCTAACACAATATTCATGATTTTTTTCATTATTTTGTATAATGATAGAAAGTAATCTTCCTATCATTATAATTCTGTGGCTGTCATTTACACCTGGACTTTGTAGTGTATCTGTATTTTTATGTGTATCTGTAATTTACACATCTCCACTTCCTCTAACTAACCACCCTGAAAATCCCCAAGCCTCTTAACAGCTGATGGGTATTGTGTCACTACATTGCCTCCTCCTGCCTCCAGGTAATCTGGCTCTCCCCTTGGCTAGCTTGATCTGGGTTTTCTCTCTACCCTAGGAATCCCCGTTTGTCTCCCCTTGGTGTACTCTCTCTTCGCTTGCTAGCCTTGGTTGGTTTGCACTCCTTTCCTGCTTAGGTGCAACACTCCCCTGATGCCCTTCCAGAAAGGGAGCATGGAGTAAACATTTCCACACTTCCCATGTGTAAACATCTTTGCTTTATCCTTGTATGTGGTAAGTAGTGTCGTTGAATATAGAATTTTAGTTTGAAAAGCATTTCCTTTTTGAATTCCAAAAGTATTGCTGTTATCTTTTAGCTTCAGATGTTGCATTATAAATTCTCACACACCATTCTAATCACTGGTTATATACATAGGAACCAGTTTTTTTTTTTTTTTCTGAGTATTTTGTATTCTTTGTTTTGATATTTTGGATTTCTGTTACGTGTCTGCTGTAATGATTTTCTTAAAGAAAACTAATGAGCCAGGCCAACAGTCGGCCTTAAAGAACCTTCATCCTCTGATGACCTCTCATCCTCTGACTTTCTTATGTTTGTGTCTTCTGATTTCTGTCTCTTTAAAAATTCACTTTATGAAGAAAGGGGATGTTAGTACTCCAGAGACCGACCTGTCTGTCTGTCTGTCTGTCTGTCAGAAAGGCTGTCTTTCCTTCACACATACCTGGTGACAGCTGGAATAAAGCTGGCTTCAAGTTTAGTTCCTCTTGGGGATTACAGGTTTTGTTCTGTTCGATTTTAAATAACTCATTGATGCTGAAGAGAGTCTGCCTCTTCAGGATCTTTGTTCCTCTCTAGGTGACCTAGTTTTCTCTCAGCAAGCAGGAGATCTTCAGAGTGTCCCCCCTGCACTGAGAGGGACCTCTCACCTGTTGGAAGAAAGTTCCTCCGTGCTGATTTCATCTTCTCTAAATGACAGAAAAGTCCCTTCCACCTCATCCTGCTCTTGCTTATCCATCAGGAGAATCTCATTTTCTTTCACTCTTCAAAACCTGTCTCAATTGCTAGAGTGCTTTCTTAGCATGCATAATGCTCTAGGTTCACTCTTCAGTACCAAAAAAGGAGAGTGATGGTGCACACCTGTAATCCTAGCACCTGAGTCAGAGGCAGAGGAATCAGAAGTTCAAGTCTGTCCTCAACTAAATAGTGGGTTTGACAGTTTGAGTTGCATGAGACCTTGTCTCAGGGGGAAAGAGATACATTTAAAGTCACTGAGTTGAGACTGCCCCGGCCTCATCCATGTTACCCACATAATTTGAGGGAAGGCAGAGAAGTAAGCTTGTATCTCTCACCTAGACCTAATAGTGACATGCCTCTTTTCATACACTTATCTGGTTACTCATGCCTCAGAGTGGCCAACCAACCTCCTGGAGCTACAGGTAGTTGTGCGCCATCCTCCCTGGGTTCTGAGAACCAAACTCCAGTCCTCTGCAAGAGTAATGAGCACACATTTAACTGCTGAGCCAACTCTCCAGACCCCAGATTAAAAGTTTTTGTTAAAATTAATTTTCCATGAAAACACTTTTGGCAGTACAATGAAAATACAATCAGAGCCGGACAGTGGTGGCACACGTCTTTAATCCCAGCACTTGGGAGGCAGAGGCAGGCGGATTTCTGAGTTCAAGGCCAGCCTGTTCTACCGAGTGAGTTCCAGGACAGCCAAGGCTACACAGAGAAACCCTGTCTCAAAAAAAAAAAAAAAAAAAGAAAAGGAAAGGAAAGAAAATACAATCAGAAGTACCATCAGGAGACATTTGCCACCCCTTTAAGCTTCTTGTTGGCCATCGGTTACATGATCAGCACCGAAAAATATGCATTTTAGTTAGCTATGTTAGTGAATAATTATGTTATTTGATTCACACCAAAGGGATTATGCCATTTAAATATTGATTCAATTCTTCAACGAAAATATCCTCAATTTAAAACCTACTTCAAAACAAAACCAGGCTGAGGTCCTATAATGGAGTCTTGGGCATAGTCGTGATGATCGTCACTGAAGTAGAGTCCCAGGAGAGGAAGCTGGGACAGATGACTGCAGATGCCTGAGAAATAGCTTGCCATCCTACGCCTGAGAGCACATCATGCCACTTGGCCACAAACTCAGCTGTCTCCCAGCCAAGGGTAAAGCTAATATTTTATTGCCTGTGTAGGAGATGATTACGTTTGCAGGAAAATCTGTGTTTCCTACCCTGTGTGTCTCTGCCTCAAACCTGCTGTAGGAAGAAAACTAGTAAGCACCTTTAACTAAACATGAAGTCAGACATTAAAAGATTGTCTTCAGCCTCTAAACTTTGGGAAATCTTAGATATGAACAATGATAGAATGCTTATAATTGAAGCAGTTGGCTCATTCATTGGTGCCAGAATTTCATGAAAATTTTAACTCTTTAAGGAATTCCTATTGATCTAACATGGATATTTGATCTTTTCAGCTAACCAAAAAAAAATTTTTTCTTTAAAAATGTTTTTAGCATGGGTATTGGCTTTTCATTATGAAACATCTTTTAGAATTTTAACAACTTTCCCTGTGAAAAATTATTTGTGATTATTTACTTGAAATTAGTTTAGAACTTATAAAAATAATAAATAGTATTGATACTTTCTGTGTGAGAGTTCACATGTATGGTTTTTTTTTAATTTTTTTATTTTTATTTTTTTAAGTGAGAAGCTCTTAAGTATAAGGGGCCCTGAATCCTAGCAGTCAAGAGGCAGAAACAGGCAGATCTCTGAGTTTGAGGCCAGCCTGATCTACAGAGCAAGTTCCAGGATGGCAAGAGCTACACAAAGAAACTGTCTTGACCCACTCCCGGCAAAAAGCAATAGGCACAAAGAATAACAGTGCATGGTTTCACATGCCCTCGGTCCCAGCATTCAGGAGGCAGAGGCAGGCAGATACCTATTAATTAGAGGCCAGTCTGTCTACATAGTGAGTTCTAGGCTGTATAATGAGAACCTGTCTTTAATTTTAAAAGAGGGAGGGAGGGAGGGAGGGAGGGAGGGAGGGAGGGAGGGAGGGAGGGAGGGAGGGAGGAGAGAGAGACAGAGAAAGAACATAGGTGCCTTAAACAACAATTTGCCCCAAACTGGAGCGCATGGTGGTGATTCTAGTACAGACATGTATACTGTAACCAAATGTAAGGTCAAAGTCTACAGGCCATAGGAGCTTTTAGTATATGGGTTCTTAACTCATAAGAACAAGGAGACTATGATCTATCTTGAAAACTGTCCCTAAGTTTTCTTTCTCAGTGGCAAAGCGTAGCAATGGCAAGTATCTAGGTCCTTGGCACAGCTCCGGAGGCTTCTGAAGCTTTGAACACAACTGGTCAATACTCAGCCCATTCACAAGCGTGCTGTGAAGTAGCTCCCGGGGCTCTATATAAAAATGAAGCGGTGCACATCTGGACATGAGCACTGTTCTACTCGACGCACTTTTTTCCAGGTTCCTTGACATCGAGGATTGCCGATGGCTTGCCAGCGAAGAGTCTGATTTCTGAAATGATATTGGAGAAATGTAGGTTTTACTAAAATCAAGCCAGAGGAAATGCTACATGATTAGATTATTTAAAGAGTTAGTGCTTTTAATTTGTGTGTATGATTGTTTTGTCTGTACATATGTAAGTACACTATATGAATATCTGGTAAAGAGGGTGCTTGGTCCCCTGGAGCTGGGTTGTTAGCTTCTATGTGGGTGTTGAGGACTGAATCTGAATCTAGGTCCTCTGCAAGAGCAGCGAGTGCTCTTAATTACTGAGCCATCTCTCTAACCATTATTTTTTAAAACTAATGTGCTGGCTGGTGTTATGTCAATTTGATACAAGCTAGAGCCATCCAGGAAGACAGAACTTCAACTAAGAAAACTATCCCACCAGATTGGCCAGTGGGCAAGCCTGTGATACATGTTTTTTAAATTGATGCTTAATAACCATAACTAATATAGACAGTGATCACACAGTTTCAAAATTTATTAAAAGTCAATTTTTAAATTATTTATTTTTCATTTTACATGTATAAGTGTTTTGCCCAAATGTATGTCTGTGGGGGCCAGAAGAGAACATTGGAACCCCCTGGAACTGGGGTTAGCTGTCATGTGGGTGCTGGGAATCAAACCCAGGTTCTCTGGAAGAGTATCCAGTACCCTTATCCAAAGAGCTACCTCTAGCCCCCCACACCTTCTTTATAATCACAAAGAAGACTTATTTTTACTGGGCTGTGTCAGTATAAGTTACGAATTGATCCCTATGGCAAGAGCACTGATTCAGAGAGCTGTTGCTGGCCTTCATGTCCGTTTCTCTCAGGTGGATGTAGGCACTGCAACAGTGGTGTGTGCAGGTTATCAGGAGGGTCTGTCTACCCAGAAGGCCACTTTCATCTTATTCCAACTCTCTGATTTCACAATGAAAAATTCAAGAACTACAAGGGAGCAAAGCCAGAGAATTAAAGATACTATTAATTAAGTCACTCATACAGCAACCAGGGTTTAGGCGCTTTCTTTATTGGGTACAAATTGAATTATAAATTCATTTAAAGTCAAAATAGAGATGAGGTATTCAGAAAAACATTAAATCCAAATATTAGGTTTCATTTGATATGAATTCCTTACCCACTTTATTGCTCATATGGTGAGCTCAGTAGAGACGGCTAGGCACAAGTGACTAATAAACATGAGCGAAATTATTAAATATTAAACTGTGATGGGAATAATGGTTAACTGGAAAGGTCAGCCTTTTACTTGTAATCTGTTTTTGCCAGTTACACCTGACATGATGAAAACTTTTATATGTATGTGGCTAAATTGGTCCTTGTCCAGAGCTGTTGCAGGGATTCCTTCGAGCTGCAAATGGCATTAGTAGGTCTAACCAAAAGTGAGTGCAGGGCTGGGAGAGGCTTGCAGGGAGACACAGTTACTGGAGTGTGAGTTACCTGGGCAGAGCTAGCACAGTGTGACCACTTATTTTTGCCCACCCCCTCTTTTTGAATGGACTTGGGAGGTAAGGATGAATGGTAGGTTTGTTTGTTTGTTTTTAAGATTTTACTGATTTTAATTATGTAATGTGTGTGTGGGTCTGTCTGTTCAGGAGCCCAAAAAGCCAGAACGAGATAGCAGTTGTGAGCTCCCCAACCAGGATGCTGAGAAGTAAACCTGGGTCCTTTGCCAAAGCAGCATATACTCTCAGGCCCCAACTTCTATGTCCCTAAGAATCAGAAGGCAGGTGTAGTAGCCTATGTTTACAATCCCAATATTTATGACTGGGATTTAGGCTGACTCGAAGTTTGCCATGAGTTCTAGGGTTCCTTGACCTATGTAGTAAATTCCAGGCTATCCTTGGATAGAGTGCGGATGCTATATCAAACAGTAACAAGGCGTTAAAAAAAAATCAAAAGAACAATATTTCATGGCACATGAAAGCCATCTGTTTTAGTTAGTGTTTTACTGCAGTGAAGAGACACCATGACCAAGGCAACTCTTTTAAGGACAATATTTAATTGGGGCTGGCTTACAGGTTCAGAGGCTCAGTCCAGTATCATTGAGGTAGGAGCATGGCAGCATCCATGGTACAGGAGGAACTGAGAGTTCTACATCTTCACCCAAAGGCAGGCAAGAGAAGACTGGCTTTCAGACAGCTAGGATGAGGGTCTTAAATTTCCACCCCCCCCCCCACACACACACACATATTTTCTAACAAGGCCACACCTATTCCAACAGGGCCACACCTTCAAATAGTGCCACTCCCTCCACTTTCTGGCCCACAAAGGCTTGTTCAAACACATGAGTCTATGGGGGCCACACCTAAACATAGCATAATGCAAAATACATTTAGTCCAACTTCAAATGTTCCCATAGGATACGGCAATCTCAACAATGTTAAAGGTTCTAAGTTCAAGGTCTTTTCTGAGATTCATCCAATCACTTAACTGTAATTTCCAAAGCAAGACAGGAAACCAGCTGGGCAAACTCCAAACTCTGCATCTCCGTGTCTGATTTCAAAATGGTCTTCAGATCTCCAACTCCTTTTTCATCTTTGTTGACTGCAACAAACTTCTTTCTCCTAAGCTGGTTCCATTACCTGTTAGCAGCTTTCCTCAGTAGATAGCCCACAGTTCTGACATCTGGAACATCTTGGGGTCTCCAAAGCAACTTCACTGTTACAGCTTCTTGTTTCAATGTCTGGGATCTACACATGATCTTCTGGGCTCCTCCAATAAGCTGGTGTCAGATCTCCAGCTCTGCCCTCTGTAGCACTGTAAGCTCAGGCTGATCCACAGCACTGCTGCTGCTGTTCTTGGTGATCATCCTGTGGTACTGGCATCTCCAATACACCGGGTCTTCCACAGCAATTACATTTCACCAATAGCCTCTTATGGGCTCTCTTCATGGTGCCAAGCCTCAAATCCTTTGCATGACTCCTTCAGTCCTGGACCATCAACTGTAACTGAGGCTGCACCTTCACCAATGGCCTTCCATGGCCTCTCACAGTTGCCAAGCTGCTCTTCATGACCCCTTCATGCCTTCAAAGCCAGTACCATCTGGGTAACTCTTACACATTACCAAGTACAGCTGCAGCACAAGGTATAACCTTGGCTACCTCTGAAACAGCTTCTTTGTGCTCTCAGAAAACACTTCCCAGAAGATTTCACCTCAGTGATCCTGGTCTCTTCTTTTTGTTTTGTTTTTGTTTTTTTGAGACCAGGTTTCTCTATGTAGCCCTGGCTATCCTGGAACTCACTCTGTAGACCAGACTGGCCTCGAACTAAGAAATCTGCCTGCCTCTGCCTCCCAAGTGCTGGGATTAAAGGCATGCGCTGTCATTGCCTGGCTTGGTCTCTTCTTAATCACCACTAATTTCTTAGCTCCAGCTAACCAGCATCAATTGTCCCAGTAGTCCCTTCTATTCTGGACTCTAAAGCCAGAGCCATGTGGCCGAAGCTGCCGAGTTCTGCTGCTTGCTAGAGCTGGAACACGGCCCCTTGTTCTATTACATTATCATCAGCTTTCTGTTTTCCAGCTCCTTCGCTGCCTAAGCTTGGCTGTCTTAGAAATTGCTCTGTAGACTGACTTTGAACCCAGATATCTCCTTGCCTGTCTCCTAAGCACTGGGATTTAAGTTGTGGTCCACCAACCCTGGATTTAGGTTTTTCTTCACCTAGAACCTGCTCTGTTCTTGGCTGGCCTTGAACTCAGAGATCTGCTTGTCTTTGCCTCCTGGGATTAAAGGGTTGTACTACCACGTCTGGACCTAAACTTAGCTGGGTGGGAAATTGCCCCAAGGTCACTACCCCCTTAATTCAATTTAATGTCCTTGAACACAGGACAGCTCCATTTCACTTCCTGGTGCCCCTTTAATACTCAAACAATATATTTTAAATTTTTTCTCTCTAAACTTGCTATGCTTGTTCAAATCGCTTTTTGTGATACTTAGCCAGAGAACAAAGTCTTTCTCTGCTGGGCTTTTTTTGAGATTTTTTTTGTCAATGTAATTAATATAAATATATTTATTAATAAAAATCTCTTAACCTTAGCCTCAGCTAGACTCTTCATACAAGGATAAAATGCAGTCACATTCTTCACCAAAATCCCACAAAAACAGTCTCTAGGCTACATATTAAAATTCTCTAGTGAAACCTCTTGGGCCAGGTCTTCATAGTTCAAATCTCTCTCAGCAACAAAGTCTTCCATATTCCTACTAGGGTAGCCCATGAAGTCCCATGTAAAGCATTCCACTGCTTTCCAAATCCAAAGTCCTCACATCCACATTCTTCCAAACAAAAGCATGGTCAGGCCTACCACAGTAATACCCCAGTCCCTGGTACCAACGTCTTAGTTTTTACTGCTGTGAACAGACACCATGACCAAGACAACTCTTTTAAGTACAACATATAATTGGGGCCCACTTGCAGGTTCAGAGGCTCAGTCCAGTTCATCACAGTGGGAGCCTGGTAATGTCCAGGGAGACATGTTGCAGGAGGAGCTGAGAGTTCTACATCTTCATCTGAAGGCCACTAGAAGAAGAAAGGCTTCCAGGCAATAGGATGAGGGTCTTAAAGCCCACCCCCCCCACACACACACACAGAGAGAAAAAGAGAGAGAGTGACACAAGGCCACACCTTCTAATAGTGCCACTCCCTGGGCTGAGTATATACAAACCATCACACCATCCAAAACCTTTTATTTTGGTACTTACAAATAAAGTTTTGTTAGAACAAAGCCAAGGTTTAAATACTATCAATAGCTGCTTTAATGACCAGTGTCAGAGTCAGTAGTTATGACAGAGTGTCATGGATGAAAAGGCAAAAATAACTGCTTTCTGACATTTTATAGAAAAAGTTTTTAGGCCTAACCTAAGAGTTTACTAAAACTCTAGCTCTTTTGGTTGTAAAAGCAGGGCCAAAGACATGGCATAGTCTTAAGTCTCCAACCCAAGAGATTCAGAATCAAGTGTTCTATAGTACCTTTGGAGTGATAAGGTTTTTGGTAGTCTTTGGGGAGCTTCATATGAAATTAACCCCAATAACCAAACTGGTCTGTGTATTTCTGGTCAAGAGAGCCTCTGAGTCCATAGTGAGAACCAAAATCCTGGATTTGAGTCCCTGGACAGGTTCTCCTTGCTGCCACATCCTGCATTGATATGCTGCATACTTCTCAGCTCTTTATGACCCAAAAGGACAGCTCCTCAGGGTAAGCAGAAAACTAGGTCAGTTGTTTTTCCTTACCCATCAGAGTCCAGACCGTCTCCAGAACAACGCAGGCTTCCAGAGTTCATAGCTGGAGGCTGACAGTCCACACACACTGTGTATCCTTCCCGGAGATACTGCATCCATCGAGTGAGGGGACGGTTGTCCAGAGCACAGTGAGGAGTCAGGGACTCTGTCTTGAACTCCATACAATATCTGAAGCAAAAGTCAAGAGGACACTTACTCTACTCAGAAGTGGCCCAATATTGTAGGAAGTCTTAAGGAGCCATGTCAACCTCACGTGGTAACTATCATTCTGTACTTATTTTTGAGGCAAGGCTTCGCCGTGTGGCTCAAGCTCACCTAGTAGCAATTCAAGAGAAGCAATCACTTCTCTTGCCTCAGTCTATGTGCTGGCATTACAAATGTGTCACAGAGCCCACAGTGTATGCATGCATGGATACATATATACATACGTACGTACATACATACATACATACATACATGAAACTGAGGTCGGGACTCACATAACTCAGATTGGCTTCAAACTCAGCAGTGTAACTGGCCCTGGACTCCTCCTGATCCTCTTAACTCCACCCCACCCAGAATCTGAGGAATACAAGTATGCCACCACCTTGCTCAACTAAATATTTTTTTGAGAATAAAAATAACTATTAAAAATAAAGAAATAACTATTAATAAAAATCATTAGTAAGCAGCCTGGGGATCTGAATGTGTGATTGTTAGGTCTCCCTTATCTGATGGAAGAAGAATGGGCCCAGGTGAGCATGGAGGTGCCTTCCAGCCTGTGCATGTCATGTCAATGGGAAACCCTCTGAATGAACATGTGTGCAATTTCAAATTCACAAAACAGTTTATGAAGACTATTGGAAACTGCTGGGTGTGCTGTTGCATTCTCTGTGAGTTCAAGGCCAGTCTGGCCTGTATACTGGGTTCCAGAACAGCTGGACTATTTGGTGAGATCCTGTCTGAGAAGACCCTCAGAGGAGCATCTATGCACTTGTTCAACACACAACACCTCATTTTTCCTATTTGTTTCTTTTCGGAGATAAGCCCAAGAGACACACAATTATAGCATCATAAAACCAGGAAGAAGACAAGTGCTTTCCAAGTTCACAGTGGAATCATGTTTTACTCAAAGTTAATGAGCAAGCATAAGAAAACAAAGTCAAAACAAATTCAATCTTTTTGAAAGACTTGGAAAGGCAGGCATGGTGGCACCTGCCTTTAGTCCCAGGAGGACTCAGGAGGCAGAGGCAGGTGGATTTCTCAGTTCCAAGCCACTTACTTCAGAGTGAGTTATGGGCGAGCCAGGGCAACACAGGGAAACACTGTCTCTGGAAAACAGAGGTGGGGAAAGAGGGAAGGAAGGATGGAGGGAGGGAGGGAGGGGGAGGGAGGGGGAGGGGAGGAAAGGAAGGAGGGAGAAAAGGGAAGGGGAGAGGGAGGGAGGGAGAGGAGGGAGGAAAAGGAGGGAGGGAGGACATAACAGTAATTTTAAAGCAACAAATTACCCAGCACCCTCAGTGTGTGTAGACCACTGTGGATATACAGCTTGTATTATTCTCTTCTTGTTGAAGGCAGAGCTAGTTATGAAGGCAGGAACTAGAAAAGAAAAATTACATTGTATTTGTGCAGCCAAAGTACTCAATAAGGTTTCCCAAACTGGGTTCTGTGCCTGTCTGAGGTCTCTATTTCCAGACCCAAAGATCTTAGTGGACAGTGTCAAATGAGACTGCTGCAGCATCTTCTGACAGGCTCACTCAGTATTTGTAGGCATCTGGGTAGCTATGAAGGGAGCAGAAGGCCTCTGGTGATGACTTTTGCCTCCAGGCATGAACTTGTAAAGGAAGGGGAGGGGCCAAAAAGAAAAGCCCGCAGATATAAAAGAAAATGGAGAGGGGCAAGGAAAAGAAAGCTGTAGTGGAGACTATAGCATAAGGAAGTGAAGGAAGAAGAACTAGACAAAAGATGAAAAAGCAGTGTGAACGAATCTCAAGAACAGATGCAAGAGAAGACCAAAGAAAGAAAAGGGGAAAGAGGGAGAAATGACCGGAGGAAATGAGGAAGAACAGAAGACACAAGGGGAGAAAACATGGGCGGGCATTCTCAAACCTCTTGGGAAACAGAGCCTGGAAGCTTCGCTCCACCACCAGCCCAGCCGGGGCACAATGCCCTAGTGTGGCTGCCCAGCGCCAGCCACTGCCAGTCCCAACAAACCTGGGGAGAGAAAGATTCCTGTGGCCCCTTTCCCTATCCTGTCCAAAGAAAAGGAAGCAGCCAGGGACACTTCCTCATCGATCGCTTCCGTTATCTTGTATAGTCCCTAAGTCTGGTGAAGTATCTATTGATAAACCACTTGACTTCATGGTCCATCACTACCCCTAGTACTCTTACACACTTAATACATGGCTGTACACTGAGTGATGGGCCAGTGAGAAATGGAGTGAAGACGAGGGATTGCCACCCAGACACACAGGTCCTATGTCCTCTGGTCTGCTTTATGCAGTGCTCTCTTGGTGTCTAAAGCTGATGGTTTCAGGACCTCTAAAATATACCAGAACCCTTAGATGCACTAAGTCCTTAAATAAAATACACTTACACAACTCCCCTGTTACACTTTTTAAGTGCTGGGATCATATTTAGGACATCACACATGCTAAGCACACACGTTACCACTGGGTTATACCCCCTGCTCCACCCGTATACTTAAACTCAAGTCGAGAATATTTAAAATATCCAGTGTGGCACAAATCGGTGTTACTGTTTCCTAAACTGTGGATTGAAGTCCCAGATAGGATTCCCTAGAACTGAATGTGAAGGTTGTGAAAATCTGGCACGAGTCAAAAATTAACCCCAAGTCAGACTTACAGTGGATGCAAGCTGCTTCTGGCACCACGTGCCCACGTGCATCACAGGACCTCACCACAGTCTCGATTCTGAAAATGTGTGCTTTGCACTGAGTATACCATCACACCAAAAAGCACTGGCTGGGTCACTGGCTCAGCCACTATTAGAGGCTATTGTATATTAAGGTTGGTAGTGTTTTTAATGTGGATGCAAAGTTTTCTCTTATTGAAATATAATGACTCAATTATAGTAAACAAAGATTTGATGTTGTCATAGAAGTATTAACTCAGTATATCTTTGTATCGTGTGTGTTAGAATGCTTGAATTTAAAAATTGCTGTTTGAGTAGCTGACTTGACTTTCCTTTAAAAAAAAAAAAAAGTCATTCAGTGATTTTGACTTGGGACTAGGACAATTTTCCAACAATTTCTGAAATGGCCCTAAATATCCTGCTGCTGTTTGGTACTGCATTTTTCTGCGAAGCAGTGCACTCAACATTAATGACTATTAAAATCAAAATATCAATCAACTCTGAAAAATATCAAAGAGTTATTTGTGGCCTGTATATCAAATATTCAACCAGGGCTTAAGTTTTATGTGAAAATAAATAAGTACAACAACTTCATTCCTATGTATATCTGCTGTTATCTTTAATCAGTGGTAAAATTATATATAAAAAGAAATATTTTAAAAATAAATTTCATTGGTGGCGCACACCTTTAATCCCAGCACTTGGGAGGCAAAGGCAGGCAGATTTCTGAGTTCAAAGCCAGCCTGGTCTACAGAGTGAGTTCCAGGACAGCCAGGGCTACACAGAGAAACCCTGTCTTGGAAAAAAAAAAAACAATAAATAAATAAATAAATAAATAAATAAAGCATAAATAAATACATAAATAAATACATAAATAAAATTTCATTATGGTTTATTATCAGTAAACATTTTATTTATTTACCTATCATATATACTTATTCACTTGGGATGAAATAAAAATTTGGAGGGTGAAAGGGAGACACAAGTAGAAAAAGTTAAGAAGCCTGGGTTAGAGATAATATCAACAGAGCGTCTGGGCAGGAAGGTAGCTCAGACAGCAGTGTGCTTGCCGCTGCAGTGTGCTGACTTGGGTTCCGTGCCTAGCAACCACATTAAAAAAGAAAGCCCAGGCATGGCAGCAGTCCCTATAGAATCCTAGCGCTGGGGGGAGAGTCCAGCTAAATCAGTGAGCTGACTCCTGGCTCAAAAGATAAGGTAGAGAGAGACTGGGAAGACACCCAATGCCAACCTCTAACCTCTGTACACACGCGCGCGCGCGCACACACATACACACACACACACCCCATGTGGCTATATATGTTCAGTATAGACAATTTTTCCCTCAAATATTTCCAGTCCTACTTGGGTGAATCTACAGATTGTATGGACAGAGCCTGTGAAGAACTCAGCAGCCTCTCCTGCCTTCTGCTTTAGAAACTGGACAATATAGACAAGGGCAGTCAGAGGCTGCGGCTGGGTTTTGAAATGCCAGAAGCATTAACGTGAGCAAACTGGCATGAGAGTGCTAGTTTAAAAGGGAAAAGGGGCTTCAAACTACATCTTGATTTTCCTGGCACCTGACTGCCACAAGATGGCAGGCCTTGATTCTCTTTCAGATTTTCTTTTCTTTTGCTTTGTTTTCTTTATTTCTCTCTTCCTCTCTTTCTTCCTCTCTTCTTCCTTGCTTCCTTCCTTTCTTTCTCTCTTTCTTTCTGTTTTTAAGAGGAGTAACCCTTTGTTTAATTGTTTCTCAAACAAAACCAACAGAGTTAAGTGTTTGGGGAAGATTAGTCAGAGACCAAATTTTATCTGACTCCTCAGACCTTTTCTTAGCTTCAGCTCTGGCTGGGATGGCAGCACCAGTGACAGGGGCAACAGCTACAAGAAAATGCGGATGTGTGAGCCCAGAAGGCACTGACCTTTCCAAATGGTAAGGTATACACAGTTTTCATAGACAAAGGCAGGACCAGATGTGTATGTGTGTGCTCGGGCACAAGGAAGTCAGGACCAACTTGAGATGTCAGTCCTGGGCAGCTGTCTGCCTTGTTTTATGGGACAAGGGTCTCTGGTGAGGCTGGCTGGTCACTGTGGCCCCTGATCTCTAGAGATCGATTGACTCCAGCGTATCAATATTGGCATTATAAGCACATCCACCATGTCTGGCTTTTACCTTTACTCTTTTTTTACCTTTTAGTCTTTAGAGTTTACTATCCAGGGATTGGAAATACAGCTCAGTTAGTAGAACATTCTCTTAGCACGAAGCCCAGAGTCTATCCCTAGCACTGAAAACAATAGCAATAACAACATGCATATATATATAATCACACACATATATATATACATATGTATATATACACATATATAACATATACATGTATAACATATATACATACATATATTATATATACACATACATATGATCCTATCACTCAGGAGATAGCTGTATGAGAATCAGAAGTTCAAGACCAGTCTGGACTGCAGGAGTCCCCATATTCTTGCTTAGTTTCTGTGCTGCTAGTCTGTTTTATAATGTTTATTATTGTTATTTGTTTCTTTCTTTCTTTGGGGACAGAGTCTTGATATGTGGCCCAGGCTGGTTTTCCAGCCTGAATCCTCTTGCCTGAGCCGTAACGTCCCTGACTTATGGCACATCTTAAAAGCAAGGCATTCCTGAGGAGCATGTCTGCTCCTACCCCAGTGGCTGCAGGGTTTGTATCCACAATATCCCTCCCCCACACCTGAGTCTTCAGCACACAGACTCGAAGCCAGATGGCCTGCAGCACTTTGAACCAAAGCCAGTCTTTAATAATAATCCACAAGTTTAATTTTCATATCTTGAGGGTTGTAAATAATTTAAAAGTTATTTTTGCCTTCAGTCCCACCTCTGCTTCTGTGTGGAAGCGCATAGCTGGCGCCTCAGGACACAGTCTCTCCATAAACGACTGCCCTATTCCTTTTCCCTTGTTGGCAGCCCCGTTCAGATGGAATATCGTCATTACTCAGAGGCCGTTTGCCGACTTTTTGGCAACCTATGAACCTACCATTGTTCACTTTTACAACAGGTTTCACTTAAAAAAAAAAAAAGAAAGAAAAGAAAAGCAGGGCACCACACATATTTCCTTTGAACATGAAAGTAAATGAAGTTTGCTTTGAAAATTTCATAAGCCCTCTGACACAGGGCATGCCACAAAAGCAGGCTGAGAACCTCTGCTCTGTGCATACAATACAGAAGAGAATAAAGGGAAGTTTGGCAAATTACCCTTACCTGGAAACATTGTTTATTGTTAATGCACATTGGCCTTTTGTGGGGAGGAAAATGCACATAAACCTTAGTAATATGCAATAGTTCAGGTTTTTTTATATTTGTTTTTAGATAAAATATAATTATATCCCTTAAGTTTAATGAGATAAACTCATTAGAAGAGAGTAGTCATATTCACAGGCTTCATGGGGCTTTTATATTTTGACTTAGTCACCAAAGTCTGTAATCTTAATTTTAATGACAATATGGAGAGGAAGCAGCCCAGGATTTGTAGCCACGGGGTGAAGTTTTAGTCCTGATAGCCATGAACAATTAATCGCCTTCTAACTCTTGTGTCTCCATGTGTAAGTGTGTAAGCCAAGCATCGTGACTGAGGCATGCCCATACCCTCAGATGTCCAAGTCCCAATCTCCAGAAGGAATGGAATCTTAGACGGGACTCAAGTTGCTCCTCAGTTGAATTTGAAATAGGAAGGTTCTCCATCTTCTAGATGGATCCCAGGTAATCACTAGGGACTTTAAAAATATCTGCTGGGAGAGGAATGTGATTTCAGAAAAAGGGCCCAGGTAGATGCAGTGTTGTTAGCTGTGCCCATGGACAGGACTGTGAGACAAGGAATGCAGTTAGTCTCCGCATGATGAAAAAGCCAGCTGGAGAGATGGCTTAGCCGTTAAAGGCTAGGCCCATGAACAGTGAAGAGAAAAAATGTCAAAAAGAGACTGACCCCTTACATCCCAGGAAGGAATGCAGCCCCACTGATACCTCAATCTAGTAAAACTTGTGTCCGATTCCTGACCTCCAGAACTGTAAGATAATAAACTGTTTAGATCACTAAATTGGTGGCACCTGAGCTCTCGGAGATGTTAAGCGACCTTACAGCTACACCACTGGCGTTTTTTCTAGAGCCTGCTTTCCTAAGAGCAAGTGTCATCACCACCGTTCTGCCATCTTTCATAAACTGAGAAGTAACCAATTCATAATCCTGATTCCATTAAGATTAAATATTTTTTTTTCTTTCTGTATCTCTTTTTACTTGTAATTTACTAAAAGCAGCAAGAAGAACCCAGGCTGTATGTTCAACATCACGCTCAGAGTTCTCCTTGGCTAAATACACAAGCTCCATTCATTGCTTACAACTTGTAGAAGATCTTCCCAAAGATCCTTCAGGAAGGAATGTGCCCTTTCTGACCCACTAGCCTTAGCAGCTTTAGGTAGACCTGCTGAATCATGTCCTACAGGAGCAGAAGAAGGCCAGGCAGTGGTGGTGCACGCCTTTAATCCCAGCACTTGGGAGGCAGAGGCAGGCGGATTTCTGAGTTCAAGGCCAGCCTGGTCTACAGAGTGAGTTCCAGGACAGCCAGGGCTATACAGAGAAACCCTGTCTCGAAAAACAAAACAAAACAAAAAACAAAACAAAACAAAAACAACAAAAAAAAATTACAGAAGCAGAAGAGTTTGTAATACCAGCACTTGGGAGGGGACAACAGGAGGATCAGAAGTTCAAGGTCATCAACAGGTACATAGAGAGTTTAAGGCCAGCCTGGGCTACATAATCATGATCTTGTTTCAAAAACAAACAAGCAAACAAAAAATGCCTATGTCATTTAAAAGCGAGGTATAACTAACTATTCCATGTGACCAGGTTCATGCTTCCTGAACAAGAACTGTGGTAGAGGAACAAATGCACTTCCACTTAGGTGGGCTTTCCTCCGTTGTCCCACATCAAGAAACACACACACACACACACACACACACACACACAATTTTTAGATTGGGGGTAGTGCTTGGTGCATCCCAGAGGGAGTGTGCAGAGATTAGAGGAGAACTTGCAGGAGATGATTGTCTCCCTTCTACTGTGTGGGTTCCAGCAGTTGACCCAAGAATCTTCCTAGCATAGCATAGTGTTTATGCCCCAGAGCTGCAGCATCCTCTGATATACTAGTTGTTTGGATCTCTAAAACCTACCACAGTCATGGCACGAAGCAAGTACTCGGTATTTAATAAATGTGTGACCTGGCCATGACATGTCTCCCCTCTGATCACCAGGTTTGGTTGCGTTGATCTGGCTTGCTGGGCAGGTGTCCCCTTCCTCCCTGGCACCTTTTCATTTTCATCCTTTCTGAGGCTGTGTGTTTAGCTGAAGAGGTGGATCTGTTCCAATGGAGGAGGACCAGTCTTCAAGTCTGTGACAGCAGTGTGCTCCTTAGCTGAGACTTCTACCTAAGCTCACAGAGTCTGAAGGAGCAGGAGCCCGGTGTGAAACAGGCACAGAAGAATCCACCAAACCAGATGTTCTGCCTTTTTCTTGCCTCTTCCCCTAACTGTTCACCTTCTAACACACATTTGTGAACACTAGTGATTTTACTTAGTTGCTTCTGGGGTGGGGGAGGTTTGCTTAATTAAACATGTTACAGAAACCCTGCATAATCTACGTCCTTCTTTGCAGGGTTGACTTGACCCAATCATCATTACTTCTGTAAGGTCCTTTGGTAGAAAAAAAAAACATATTCCCTTTTGTTCAAATTATTATTATAAAAGAAGATACACTTTGAAAACTTTTGCCAGCCATGACACAGGCATAGGTGCATGGCCATGTTTGGGGTATTCTGAAACTCTAGTGACCATTGGTCAAACCAGAAAGGTTTGTTACAATTCAGACAGAATTCTGAACCCACCCCAAGTATTCTGATCCCATGGGTCTGGGTATAGAAACTTATATTTCTAATGAGTTTCCAAATGGTCCAGACACTCCTGGTCCAGGGGCTCATGTTAGGATCCACTGCAGTGCAATATTCAATGGGCAGTCTACTCCCCAGCCAGCCGGTAAGTGGAATCACCACTGCAATTCATCCCCTCCTGGGGGTTGGAGTGGGAGATTAGAAAGTCAGGACTAAAACTGTAAAGATGTCCATCTTCTTTGCAAACTAGGAGGTTGTTATTTATGCATTTAGGAAAAGAGTGTAAACACAAAGTCTACACCAGTGTAAACCAAGGCCATTAGCAGCTTCAAGAAGCAAGAGAAAAAGACTGCCACATCAAATCCTCAGTGGGGTGTGTTGACTGGAGCTGTAAGATGGAAATTCGGGACCACGTGGAAGAGGAGTTAGGAGGCAGATCTAGAGCTACAGGACAAGAAGTAAGCACCTCTAGGCAGAAGAAAGACATCCAGGACTGGGAGCATGAACCAGGTTCTCCCGGGGCACACTGTCCCCTGGGTGTAAGTTAGAGACTCAAGACTGGGAAGTACAATGGCCCGGGCATTGACCTTTCCAGCACCCAAATACTATGAATGAATAGCATGGCTGCTCTTCTTGCTAGCTAGGCTCCAGGACTTAAGAGCCACCAAAAACCAATAGCCATACAACAACCACCTTGCTGGGCCTGTTGTGTTGTGTTTCTGCCGAGGGCCTGGAGTGAGTATGAACTATGCCCTACAATTACTTCTGGGAATGGCCCCTTTGGAGCTGCATAGTTATTTCTCCCTGAGCTTAATGTGGCCACCGCATCAATGATAGGCCTCCACCCAAGCCCTCCACTGTGATCCTTTACAACCCCAGGTCGGATTACTCTGCAGAAAACACCTCAATGACTTTCCAAGGCCCTTCGGAAAAAGACAAGAATCCAAAAATAGAGTTCTCTGTAGTTCAAAAGCTTGCTGGCACCAACCCCCAAAGTTCCCACATTCAGTTTTTTAAATAGCCAAACAAGGGCTTGAGGTGCAATTCAGTCAGCAAAGAGCTTGAGGACTTGAGTTTGGTCCCCAGAAACCACAGAAAAACAGCCAGACATAGGTTTAGGGGGTGGTGGGAGGTGGACTCTGTGCTTGGAATCCTAGGTCTAGGGAAGCATAGAGAGGCAGACCCCTGGGGTTCAGTGACCAGCCAACCTAGTTTAATTGCTCAGTTTCAGATCAGTGAGAGAGCTTATTGAAAGAACAAGGAAATGGCACCTGAGGAAAGACATTGGAGGCTGTCCTTTGACCTCCACATGCATGCACACATGTACACATACATGCACATGCGTGCGTTCCTGAACACATGAATACATACACCTTAAACAATCAAACAAGCAGCTTTTTAGCATTGACGGCTCGCTTGCCCACCTGTGGCACCATTGATGAGACAGGGACCTAATATTATAGACCCCAGGCTGCCATGCTCAAGCACTGTCCGTTTAGGTTTGTCTCTTGTGGTCCTATGTTGGCTTTAATCAGCCCTTCCATCTGTGTACAACTGACTATCAGGTTTAAGCAAGCTAGCCTTTCTTCTAGGCAACTCAGGATTTCATTCATATATATATATATATATATATATATATATATATATACTGTCCCTCAAGATGAAAAGGAATCAGTATTAGTCCTGCTTACAGCTCTTTGGATGACTGATTTGTTTTCTTTCATTGGACAGATTAACAGAGATATAACTTTCTAGGATTAACTTTCTGGGATCATCAGATGGTTATGTTCCTTTCCACTATCCAGACTTTGGGCCTCACATCAATTTCCCTCCCCTCCCCCACCCCCGCCACGACAACCCACCATATAGCCTGTGTCTGGCATCAAATTGACATTCAGCAAATAAGTATGCGTATGTGGAAAAAAGAAAGAAAGAAAGAATGAATGAACTTGTTTGATAAAGATCACATTGATGTAAAATTTTCCAGGTTTATACAAAACATATGGTGTTTTCTACCCAGGAGAGCCAATGTTTTGCTGCACTGGATTCAGTCCAGAGCAACACACTGGTGCTGGCCTCTGTTTATCTCCTTTTAAGACTCACACAGTTTCTGGCGCATTAGTGAACCAGCTTCTTCACCCCCTTCATTAGCTACTCCACACCTTACCCATTTCTCTTTTTCTTTCTTTCTTTTTGTTTGTTTGTATGTTTGTTGAGATGGGCTCTGATGATGGTGTTCAAGGTGGCCTTGAACTCTTTGATTTAAAGATGTCTCTTTCTGCTCTGGAGTAGCCTGGAGTATACATGCCTGCCACGGCACTCAGAAAACATAACCTTCTCAGCTGACTCACGACCCCAGTCCAGTCAGCCTGAAAGGAGAGGTGTTTCCAAAGATCATTTTATCATTGTTTAGAAATGTATCGGCTTTCTTCCATTTTTCATATTTGTGAGTGCATAAATTAAAAGTCCTGTTTAATCAGAAATCATGAGGCTAAAGTTATATTTTAAGTCTTAATTACTGTGCTCCAGAGATCTATAAAACAAAAACACCTCTACTCTGTAAACTTCACTTGCTCAAGGACAGATAACTTCCCAGAATGCTGGGGGCTGTTGTTCATGTATTCCAGTAAACAAGATTAGTTGCCCCCACTGCACAGGATGTATTTGATCACACGTAAGTGGCAGATATATAGACAGGAAGTATGTAACCTTATGGGGTTAGCCTTTATAAGTACCTGACTAACGTAATTCAGGACCATTCTCTGGGAATCCTGGGTATGGATCTATCCAGTGTCCATTAAAGGTTACCTTGGCTAGATGACTGCTCTCCTGTGTGAAATGTCTAACTCCCTCTGTCACTAGCTTAAATGATTGCCAAAAACCGAGTGCAGGAGGGAAAACCGAATGCATGCGTGTGAGTGCTGGAGTGTCACTCAGTGGTAGGGTACTTAACTAGTGTATAGTTCAGTGCTCAGGAAGGGGGGAAAGGGTCAATCAGTTGGCGGTACATTCACGTGTTTACTACTGAGTCCAAGCAAAACTGAAAGGACCATTGCCTTAAAAACAATCCCGAAAATCAAAACCCCTGAGGGAAGCAAGGGAAAAAGAGGCATTTGTGCAGCTGGCTACTCATCCCCTTAAAGAGCATTTCCTGAACTATTGCCTATCTACCTCGGGCAGACTGGTCCATCCCTCTCCCTGCACTTAATGGAACTTTCCCTGAGCACCACATGACCTTTCAGGAAGTAGCAAAAAGTCATCAAAAGCAACAAAGTCAGCAGCCATGAGAACACCAGTACCAAAGGCGTGCCCGCAATCCTGGCCCTGTGACGAGGAGTACTCCAAGCAGCCGGCTCTCTCTTCCAGGGGTGGGCAGGGAGCCCCTCCGTTTAGTGGCTCCTGATGCACCGAACGCCTGCGCACACGCGTGGTGGGCTGGCACTGACCTGCGCAGCCACTCCAGGGACTCCATTCTCCCACAAAGCAAGGGCGAGCTGGAAAACAAAACAACATGCTCACACTCGAGTAAACCCAGCCAACCTGCCAGGTTGCTCCTGCCCACACCAACCTGGGAATCTGTCTAGCTGTGTAAACTTGGCAAACTTAGCCATGGCCTGTATCTGGGAACACAGCAGGTCTCAGAGATATGAACTCCTTCCACCCTGATGGCTAACTGATAATCAGTGCTTCTGCAGAGGTCGGGGATGCTGAGGGTTGGCCAGGGACACACAAGGAAATTTCTACAGCATACTTCCTCATACTCCTGGGTTTACAGACTTTTTTTCATTTTTTTTTTGTCCCTAATAATAACTTTTACCCCAGCCACTAATTTTTAAAATTATTTTCTTTCCAGATTGTATTTTCATGAGTACATATTTATGTGTACAAGTGTATAATGATCTAATTAGTCACTGATAAACCGATTTTCTTAAACACTGAGCATTTCTGGAAGGTGGAACTAACAGCCACAGTCGTCCAGCAGTGCTACAGAACTCTGGGAGTTATTTCTCCTAACTGCATCACTACACCTGGTAGACAGCCTTTCTCCATCACCTCTTCCTCCCTTCCCAGAACACTATTAACAGTAATATACATTCACTGTAGAAAACAGAGAAAATAATTATAAAAAACAAAAAACCATAAATGCACCTTACCCATCAATAACCCTAGCACTTCCTGCTCAATCCTTGTAGAAAATGCAATGATAAGACATGTGACTCAATAGTAACAAAAACCAACTGGACACACAGGTCTGTGCAATAGAACAAGGTCCCTGACAGAAGTCCATGGAACTACAGCCACCTCATTTTTGACAAAGAAAACAGAAGTACGCACTGGAGAAGTCCCCCCACCCCACCCCACCCCCAAAAAAAAACCATTCCCTTAAGCAGGCAGTGCTGGTGACTGTACCCTGAACAGGAGAACTCTGGCTGGGTAAACAGAAGGGTTGTCGTTGGGTAAAGAAGCCTAAATGTTTCTCTTTACCGGAACCCACCCATAACCTTCCCCACAAAGTCAACTAGCTCCGACAAGGGCAGCTCGTACTGGATGCACTAGACAACCTGCATGGGCTCAGACCCCCACCCTGCCAGCCATCAGATAAAATCTGGATGATTTTCCACTATTTTGCTCTTCAAATGATTCTGGGAAATTTGGATATCTACATAGAGAAAAATGTAATTGGATCCTTATCTCTCTGCATAAAAATCAATTCCACTGGCTCAAAGATCTCAGTGTTGGTTCTCAAACTCTGAAACCACTACAAGATAAAGTAGTGAGTATGCCCAAAAATATGAGGACACACAAGGACTTTCAGAATAGGATCCCAGGAAATAAGACCCCAAATGGGATAGTGAGATCTTACAAACTATAAAAGCTTCTGTTAATGGAATGAAGAGGCAGCCTACAACATAGGAGACAATCTTTGCCAATGATACACCTGACAGAATTGGTGCCTAGAATATACAAAGAACTTCAAAATCAAACATCAAGATAACAGGGTTAATACATGGTCTGTGCACTGTCTGCTATCAGTGTTGAGGCCTGCCGCCCCCATAGCTGTAGCCATTTTGTTCCATGCCCGCCAGCTACTTCATATTGTTGCTGTAATCTGCCTGCCATTAATTGACGCAGAAAAATAAGTTGACCCTGTTATGTTCTGTATGTATGTTAAGAGGTCTGTTAATCTTAAGAAATTTCACAATATAAGCTTCATGTAGGACCTATCAAATTAAAAGTCAATATGAACTATTATGTCTAAAATGGCTGGAGTCAGGGCTGATCCCTGGCACTTCCAGCACCTGTGTATGAGCTCACTGTGGTTTTTGTGGGTTTAGCCTTTATAAGCCGGCCCTGAGAAATGTCCAGTTTTGAACTGTTGCCTTGGTTGATCATTCCTGGGATGTGCATTCAATAAACCATCCCTGTTTAACTGAGATCAATGTTCATGTGGCTTACAGAGCGATTCCTGTACCCCCACAACCAACAAGATACGGAAGATGTGAAAGATGCTTGTTTTTATTAACCAATTCCTCTGTCTTTTGATTTCCTTTCTACTCTTTGTTTACCTTTGTATTCCCTTCCCCCAATTAACTAAATGGTATGGATGGACCTTGGGCTAAGTAAGTAAACAAACAAACAAGTAAAATGGTTTATGAAAGGAAGCACAAATGACCAGGAAATGCTGTTAAAAGTGCTCAATGTCCTTGGCCATCAGGGAAATGCAAATTAAAATCATTCTCCAGTGACAAGGGCTATTATCAAGACGCCAAATGACTGTAAATGCTGGCAAGGATGTGGGGGAAGGGAGACCCTAATTCACTGTTGTAACTAGAGAAAAAGCTTGTATAGCCACTATGGAAATCAGTGAGGAGCTTCCTCAAGAAACCTAAAAATACAACTGTGCTGCTACTCAGCTGCACCACTCAGGGGCTCGGCTCCAGTTCCTACGCTGGACATAGCTTCCACCTGAGCCTCTGCTGTGTTGTGTGTTGTGTTGTGTTGTGTTGTGTTGTGTTGTGTTGTGTTGTGTTGTGACAGGGCTCTCTACATTGCTCTGTCTGTCCCGGAACCTACTTTGCAAACCAAGCTGGCGTCAAACTCACTCTGCCTTGCCTCTGCCTCTGCCTCTCTGCCTCTGCCTCTCTGCCTCTGCCTCCTCTCTGCCTCTGCCTCCTCTCTGCCTCTCTGCCTCTCTGCCTCTCTGCCTCTCTGCCTCTCTGCCTCTCTGCCTCTCTGCCTCTCTCTCTGCCTCTCTCTCTGCCTCTCTCTCTGCCTCTCTCTCTGCCTCCCTGCCTCCCTGCCTCCCTGCCTCCCTGCCTCCCTGCCTCCCTGCCTCCCTGCCTCCCTGCCTCCGCCTCTCTGCCTCCGCCTCTGCCTCTCTGCTTCTCTGTTTCTCTCTGACTCTCTGTCTCTCTGCCTCTGTCTCCCAGTTACAGGGATGAAAGGTACCCCATCATGCTTGCAGCCGTCTGAGCCTTAGGAATCCAGGTATTATAGACACGTTCCTGAGCTAGATGCCAAAACTCTCTTTTCTACAAAATAAGACACCGCCCACCCCCCACCCCCCACTTCCCTATTGCCCTCAAGTGCCATGTGTATGCAATCCCTCGGACTTTTGAAAACTTCCGACAGTTCATACACGAAAACATACCTCGTATAAAAAGTGTACATGCAACTGAAAGTTCAATTTTTTTAAAAAAATACTTTAAAGCATGTTCCATTTACCATCTAAAAACCCACTGGTATCACATGTCAACTACCTTCATGCAGGGGATGAGCCATGCTGGTCTTCATTGCCACATCCACCATGGAAACACCCCTTGGGAACAACTCATCTCCCACTGAGCCCTCTCCTTTTGAGTGTATCTAAAAGAGAAACCTTTGTGGATCACATATTAATAGCCCCGTCGCTGTGACTAAGATACTGAGCACATTTGTGGACTATTTAGAATTGTCTATTTAAGTCCTTAACCCAATTTTGAATTAAAATTTTAACTTTCTATTGTCATGGAATTGTAAGGTGAACAGTAACTCCTTGTCAAATTGATGATCTTCACAAATTTTCCTCCATTCCTGTGGTCTGTCTTTTTCTTTCTTGATGGTATCTTTTTATGCAAAAGTATTTTTTTTTTAATCCAATGAAGATTAACTCACCTATTTTGTCGCTGGTGTGGCACATGCTTTGGGCTCACTATTGGGCTGTGCCTTGATCCACAACTCCAACATTGTGAAGAATTATGCCAATAATTTCTCCCATAAGTTTCTAGTTAGGTCTTTTATTTGCCATAATATTTGTCTGTGGAAATAGGCAAACATCTCTATTTGGTTGCATTTGGATATCCAGTTTTCTTGGCACTACTTAAGAGATCAGGGACCTTAGCACCCTGGTCAGAAGTTAACTGACTGATAGCCAGGTTTGGCAGAGCACACCTGTCATCTCAGCACTCGAAGGCTGAGGCAGGGGGATTGAGAATTCCTGCCCATTCTTGCTTAGATAGTGAAACTTGTTTTAGAGGTTTCTGCCTATATAGTGGGAGCACATGGTCCAACAGAAATGTCCATATCATGTCATCAAGGAATCAGAGAAACCAGCTCTCCAGAAGACATTCAGAGAGACTCCCAGGCTGGTAGCGGGCTGTGAAGGACTCCTCCAAGCTTCATGTTTTCTTCGCCTCACGTCCTCCCTGGACTTCTTCATCCCTGAGTCTGGCTCATTCTTCCGTGTGTTGAACTTGAGCAGCACTTAATACTTGGATTTTAAAATGCATTTTGTTTCAAATTTTAAAATTTGGACAATGCTATAACATAAAACTGACCATGTCATTACTTTTGTGATGTGGTCTTGAGTTTGACTTTCTCTATATATTAAGAGCTGACACCAGGGAGTATTTTCTGTTAGAATTTAGCCTCTCAGAAATTCTTTAAATCGGTGTCTCATGCCCTACATTCATTGGTTTAGTTTGGTACCATTCTGATGGTTCCGAGAGTCACAGAATCACTGTGTTAATAGTTGTTCTCATTGTCTAAGACTGACAAAAAAAAAAAGTTATTTGCTATTTTTCCAATCCAACTTTCAAATCCCCACAAAGGGCTGAGTACCAGTGTAAACCAGGAGTCCCAGATACTAGAGAATTGAGATAGGAAGATCACTTGAGCCCAGCCTGAGCAAAGGTTATTACAGCCCATCTCTAAACAAACAGACAGACAGACAGACAGACAGACATCTCATAAAGATAAACTCAAGTTCTAGGTCCCAAGACAATGTCTCCATGGCTTTATTCTAAGGCAAAATGAAAGAAGAATTGAAACATAATTGTATGGGGGGAAAAGTGCTCCCCAAGATTTTTACTGAAAGATTAGTTGGGGTCTTTGTCTTCTACTGGGAGGTTCTATTCTTGATTCTCTTGTGAACGTTTGATTATGTGAGTTGGAATTCACTGTAGTGGAAATTCACCACAAGAGATTTTTGGTCCCAGAGGTTAGAAGAAATACAGGAACTTCTGACAGATTTATTGCCAGTCATATATCACGGCTGTAGGACACGTTTCCTTTTGAACTCTTTCATTAAAGCCCCGACCTTTTCCCACTAAAGCTTATCTTAATAGACAACATGATAGAATATTCTTTCTTCAAATTCAGTCTTCTCAGTCTTCACGTGTGCTTTTACCAGCTGCTAATGGGGTCAGTGTGCCACCTAATCGGCTGCCTTGGACTCCACTTTGCTCAACTTCTTAACAGAACTCGATGACATCATCCCATGCCCTTTCAGGGAAGGAAGCCTAGATTTAATGGGTACAGGAAATTCGGTGACGTCTTTCTCTTCTTTGTTTAAATTCAACTCAGTATTCAGGTTGGGTTTCTCCAGAAGCAGCCTATGGGATGTAGACTTGAATGTAAGACCTTGATTTGGAAAGTATTTCTACAAAACACCATAGGGAGTGGAGGAGAACAAACACAGAATGTTCCTACTGTTGGCATAGTACACCTCTGACTCTAACCTACTGGACAACGAGGGTGATGGATCAACCAGAGAGTGAGGAATGATGGAGTTCTTACTGGTCAACTCGTGTCAGATACCCGTACCTCCAGGCACAAGGGAATGTCCAAGAACAAAAACGTAGTTACACTGTATGCAAGAATAAGGTACTTCATTCTGATAGGGATAGCCAGCCATATCCAAGTTCAATAACTTTAAAAATTGTACCCTTGTTTGTTTTTCTTATTGTTTTGAGACAGGGTCTCACCATGTAGCCCAAGTGGCCAAACTTTGCTATGGAGACCATGAATCCTGAACTCTCAGATTAGTCCAAGGGCTGAGATTGAAAGGTGTGAGCTCTAGTACCTGGCTTCTCTTTTGTTTTTTGTTATTGCTGTTGTTATTTGGTTTTGTTTGAAAAGGTGTTAGTTACTTTTCTGTAGCTGTGAAAGAATACCATGACCAAAAAACAAGTACAGGAAGAACAAGTTTATTTGGCTTATGGTTTCTGAGAACTAGAGAACTAGAGAACTGGAAAATGTGTTAAGGCAGGAAGGTACAGCATGGCAGCTGATGCAGGAAGCTGAGAGACTGAAAGCTCACAGCTCAACTGCACTTGAGAAACAAAGATGAAGCAAGAAGTCAGCTGAGGCTATAAACCCTCAATGCCCATACCCAGTGACAGTTTCTCCAGCAAGGCTCCACAACCTCTTCTAAACAGTGTCACCAGCTGGGACCAAGGGTACAAATACACAAGTCTATGGAGAATATTTTTATTCAAGCCACCCTTGCTTCATACGGAATAAAATTCAAACTCCTCACCACACACACACATACACACACATACATACATACACACATACATACATACACACATACATACATACACACATACATACATACACACATACATACATACACACATACACACACATATATATACACACACATGCATGCACACACACATATACACACATACACAAGAATACTCACATTCACACACATTCTTACACACATGTACACACACGCACACACACATATACACACATACATATACATACACAAGTACACTTACATTCACACACATGTACACACACATACACATATGAGTGTACTCACATTCATACATATTCATACAGTCACACACACACACACCACACTGGCACCAAGCTTTAACTACCCTGCCTCTTTCTTCCCAGGACCCAGCAAGCATGTGTGTGCTCGAGGGCCTCTAGGCACATGTTCACTTCCCTTAGAGTTTCTTTCTGTACAGAGTATGACTGAGAACTGCTCATCTAAAGTCTTAGACAAACTGGTTCCTCGGCCGAGGCCTTTCTCTCTGTACCTTGGCTTGGGGAGCTCTGGCCTCTGAAGGCAGCCAGATCTCAACCCTTTTTAACCTGTTTACATCTCTTGCCAGTACCTCATCTTAATGAGCTCCTTCAGTTTCATCATCTGAGGCTTGAAACTCTATTTCTTTTCATTTTATTCCAATTTTGTTCACCCAAAAGTTTCAGCATATAGCGAAAGAAACGTTCCCTGTCCGTGCCCTTTGCAGTCTTTCTGTTTCAGTATGTCTGTCTCCTGCCTGTTCCGTGCGGGCTTTTCCCATGGAGTGCTGAAGTTCTGGGGCCATCTTTCTGTGGAGGAGACACCTCCCATCTAGGGTTACCATGGTCTTTCTCTAGGCAGACCACAGCTCTGAGTTATGACAAATGACTACTCTTAGTCTCCTTTCCAGGGGCATTTTTTTTTTATTTGTTGTTTCTTTGGTTGTATTTTGAGACAACGCATCAGTATAAAACCAGGATGGCTTCAAACTCACCATCTAGCTAAAACTGGCCTAAAATGGCAATCCTCCTTTTTTCAGCCTCCTGGTTGCTAGGACTACAAGTATGAACCACTATGATGTCTTCACAAGATAATTTAATTTTTTTCCAGCCGGATATGGTACATGTCTGCAATCCCAGCACTTGGGAGTTGGAGAGAGGAAGGTCAGAACTTCAAGGGCATCCTCAGCTACATAGTGAATTCAAATGCATCACGACATACTCCATAACATTCTATCTCAAAAGAAAAAACAAAAGTCTTGTGGCTGGAGAGATGGTTTGAAAGATATTGAAAGCTTATGAAAAATATAGAAAGTTTTATGACCCCTAGACCTGAGCAAAAGCATGCAGGTTCACTAGTCCCAAGGAAGTGGAACTGAATGTAAGATTTCAGGCCTTCACTGCCCCGGGATACATTCCAGGAGGAGTACATTATCCCTGAGTCAGAGGACACTTGCTAGATAAACATTCCTCAAGCCTCAGGGAAGAGAACCCACCTGTGGGTGGGGAAGGCCCAAAGCAGGAAGACACATTCCTGACTACAAAGGAAGATGCAAGTCATCTAGGTGGTCCCAGGAACTGGCTGACCATAAGATAAATGGTTGGGGGAGGTTACATCCTTACAAAAGATAAGTGTATAAGATGTTTTCCGAATGACCCTGACTAAATATGGGTTGGGACTTTTTAAGACTTTCTACTGCTTTTATGTTATGTTTCCTTGGTAACCCCCTCACTCCCCTTGGTTTGTGGTTTTCTTCTATATAAGCCCTCCACTCCCATTGTTAATTCTTTGTTAATTTCTCATTCTTTGTTAATTTCTCTGCCCCTGCGTGGGTTACAAATTGACCATCAGTCAACTGATCCTGAAATATACCTCATGCTGTTGCATCAAGAATGGTGTCTTATGAGTTTTTGGGTGGCTGCAAATTTCTGAGGCTTGAGGGAGGTCCTCCCTTGGGGGGGGGGTGTCTTACAGGTTCAGAACTTAAGAGCACTGACTGCTCTTCCAGAAGTCCTTAGTTCAATTCCCAGCAACCACATGGCGGCTCACAACCATCTGTAATGGGATCTGATGCCCTCTTCTGGTGTGTCTGAAGACAGTGACAGTGTACTCACATAGATACATAAATAAAATCTTTTAAAAATGCACTTCCAGGGAATTCTTGTCAGAAGGACCTCAGTCTTGTTAGTGAAATAAAAAAAAAAAAGGAGAGATGTGGAGAGCTTTTGGGGTTGCTTGGCAGGAATCTGACATTGGCCACAGACAAGGAAATGAACTGCAGGCAGGAATCTGACATTAGGCTGGAACAAAGACGTAATGTCAGGCAAGAATCTAAGTCTTAGGCTAGAACAAAAAAGTAGGCTTTAGGCATGAAAATGACTTTGGGCTAGGACAGAGAAATAGGCTCAGATATTTTGGTCATCCTGATAAGCTCTTAGAAATAGT
This sequence comes from Arvicanthis niloticus, assembly GCF_011762505.2. Lineage (NCBI taxonomy): Eukaryota > Metazoa > Chordata > Mammalia > Rodentia > Muridae > Arvicanthis > Arvicanthis niloticus. The sequence goes on along the minus strand of NC_133433.1, from coordinate 30,481,706 downwards.
GATCACAGGAGTGATCACAGGACTCTGTGTATTGTTCTGCATGTTCTTTGACTATTTGCATCTATTATATTGCTAGTTCCTCAACCTAGAACTGACCTTAATACTTGCATGTAATCTAAAAAAAAGGAAAAAAAAAAAAGAGGAGTGGGGATGGGATAGGGGAATTAATGGGGGTGGGAAATGGGGAAAAGTGATAACATCTGAAATAAATAAAATATCAAATAAAAAAATGCACTTCCAGGATCTATGTTTTTAATTTAATTGATGATATTTCCTCTCAAAGTGAACACACCTTGTCATCACATCACGAATTAAACCACTAGCAAGAGAAGTGTCTCTCATTCGATCAGTACCATTGAGTTCTTCCTTCTCTGGTGTAGCATGTTGACTTTGTCCTCAGAGAGCAATCTTTCCTGGGTTCGTCACACAAACACAAGCACTCTTCTTTGTCACCTCGCCCTGCCTGCTTGCTCCATCTAAAAGTCAAAGTCCCTTTCATCAGGTTCAGACATCCTAATATCCCTATGGAATGTTCTGTGCAGGCACTACAGTGGTGCCACTTGTGTATAACTATTGCTTCTTGACAGTCTACAGAAAAAGTACTAGAAGACTTTTTAACCAGCACACAAAAGGCAGGCATATCTTGTGGAGACGTTGTAAGATCTCTGCCATCTTCCTTTTCCTTTCTCAAATACATCCTTTTCTGCACAACCTTGTCAAAGTCTTTCTGAGACTCAAACCCACATTGACCAAGGGACTCTTTCTACCTCAATTTTTAAAAATCAGGTTTTGTCATTATCGTTTCGTTTTGTTTTTTCCTCTTGAAAAAAACAATGTCATCTAGTCCTCAGTAGGTTTTTACAAAATCTTTTAAAACACCAGGTAGGCTAGTTTATAAAATTGAGGCAAAACAATGAAATAATTACTTTTATAGACAAGCAGGGTTCTAGGTATCATGTAAACCTGGGGTGGGGCTCGGGGAGAAAATACAAATGAAAAAAGGTAGTGGTGTTTTCTTCTGGGTAGCATTTCCAGTAGAACTGTGTCTTTGTATGCATTTCTGGGCCCCTCAGTATTTAGCAATACTGGAGAATAAGATGAGACCAAAATCAAGTGTAACTTCAGCAGGTCTTGATACCACAGTGAGTCGATATCTGTAAGTGGCTGTGCAGTAACCGGACATGTGGGTGGGTACAGGGAGGGGTGCTGGCCCAGGGTAAATGCCACCTGAGTGTCAATGTCTTCCCTCTCCTTGACTGTAGGCCACCACTACTAAGTCAGCTATTTTGAGTAAGGGTGGTAGGCCCTGCACAGCCTACCTCTCACACTGTACTGGTTGGAAAAGCTTCATCTTTCTCAGCCTCACCATCTGAGCCATTCTTCCTCTTAGTTGGTTGGGAGCCTGTGTTGTGTTCATAAGCACGGTGTCCCTTTCCTCATTGAATTTCAGGTGGTTTGTTTCCTGGACTCCCCAGAGGTCTGGGAGAAGACATGGGGGCTACTCAGTTTTTGCCCTGTCCTATGTGAATTAATAATTGCTATGCATATTTCTCTATTCTCTATGTTTCTGTGAAGGATCCAATACAGCCCGGTGTTTTGATGATCTTAGCACTGAGGTCATAGGAACCCAGTCTTGAGTTAGCAACATGAGAGAAGCACTGAGCAAGCAAGACTTCCACTAAGTTATTCCAGGGCAGCATGACTTGAATCTGGGTCTGTCCCCTCTCCTGCTGTTATGTATACCCAGTGGAGGGGTTTTGTTGTTGTTGTTGTCGTTGTCATTGTTGTTCTGTTTTGTTTATTTGGTTGGTTGGTTGCTTGGTTTGTTTTGGGATTTCCAGACAGACTTTCTCTGTGTATCCCTGGCTATCCTGGAAATCACATTGGTCATACTGTCAGCCAAAAGGCTTTGGAAAGCAAGGATAGGAAGCACAACCTTGGGCAAGAAAAGAGTCTGACAGAGAGATGGCTGTGAGTACTGAGTAGCCTGGGACTCTAGACTTTGCTGTATCTAGGAAAATGTCTGTAGTCACCACAAATTTCATTCAAAGAGGTGGCTATTAGTAACCTGGGACCCACGTGGGTGATGGGAGCCCCTGCATAGGTCAGCTTTAGCACTTGTAAATCAGTAACAGAGGGAGGGCAACCTCACTTTCCCCAATGTCCTTGAGTCAGACGACTTTCTGAGTTCAGGCTCCCCTGATCTTAGGCAGATGTACATAGATAAACATCAATATACATATTTGACTTGGGTGTCTTTTCTCCCCAGGGTCTGGAGTAGATTTTTTGCAAAAAAGAAAAATAAATTGTAGTGCTGGCAGCCAAACTCAAGACCTGCCCATACTAGGTAAATGCTGTACCATTACATGACATCCTGAGGATGTAATTTTTAACTAATTTACTCATAGTCGTTCAAATATTCCATGGAGCAGGTAGGCCTGGGACCTGAAGCTGATTGTGGTTCCAGGTTTCTTAGGTATTACCTTTTAGGAACCAGTTGGCAGCGCCCTGTGGTGTTCTTCTCATTTTCCTTTTACACAGGAATATGTTGAGCCCCAAGACATAGCAGCACACGCTCTCCAGAGCCATAAGGCTAGTGGATGGCAGAGTAAAAGTTAAACCCAGAAGTCTTTGACATTAGGGACAAAATCATGACATTACAGCTATTTCAGAGAGAGCAGGGATCACAAATAATATTTGGAGGGAAAACTGCAGGAGATTTGAGGCATTCTGCCAAAGTGTTGCTCTCATGGGCAGCTTCTAGAGGCAAATTTAGCTCTGGCCAGTGGAGGCAGGCCCACAGCAATCCTGACCCACAGTAGCTTGCCCAGAACTGAGGAGGCTGGACCTCTCAGCTCTGCCCTGCTCCTGCCTCTTATCCTTTCCTGTAAGGTATAAGCAGGCTCAGTCTCACCAAGTAGCCAGCTTCCAATGCTTATTACCTTTGTGTCTTCACAAGAAACTTCTGACTAGAGCATGTACCAGCAAGGACCCTTATTGCTCTGCTATCCTTTAGCCTGCAAAGCCCTCTGTTGACCCCTAGGAAAGTACATGTAGGAATATGTTTCTAAATTCCCCAACACATTATCCCTCCTCTGTCTATCGCCCACAACCTTTCTGGAAGAAGTGCATTTTCTACAATCTGCTTTCGAGCTCTTCACAAGATGGTAAACTTACTTAATCTCTTTAATCTACCCAATAAATTCCTAATCCAAAATACTTGATTTTACTATTTCTACAGCCCTGGCTAAAAAGAGGCTATTTCACTTCTTTTTGGCCAGATAAAGACTGGGAGCATTTGTGACTCAGCCTAGATCCTTTGTGACTCAGCCTAGATCCGTCCTGTCTCTTAGAAACATAGTACAGCCAGGTGTGGTAGCATGCATCTTTAGTCCCAGCGCTCCGAAGGCAGAGGCAGGCAGATCTCTGTGAGTCTGAGAACAGCCAGAGCTACAGGTAGAGACCGTAACTGCGCACACTACTACCTATTAACCATGTCCGAACCTTCTCCAGTCCACTGTGGTGATATTATGAGGTTTTATTTCAGTCACATAGAGCCATGGAGTGCAAAAGTAAAAATACAAGAAAAGTGCCACGGTGGAAAACATAAAGGACAGATGAATCCTGGCACTGTAGGAAAGGGCACAGGAACACATCAAAACCAATCCTGGTGTTGGGCATCCCTGGCCACCATGGACAATGTCCCCTGCAGGAAGAGGGAGCTTTCTGTACTGTGTGCACGTGGCTTCTCCTGTACATCTGGTACACAGTGACTTCCTAAGGAGTAGAGACTGCATCTTCAGTGTCACACCATCCCTGTGCTTACTACAAACCAGGGCTACAGGACTCCAGCACTAATACATAGGCAAGCCCCTCAAGAATGAGTGCTTTTGGTAAGACCCAGGGAGATATAGCTGAGACACCCAGCTTAGGGTGCTGCCGGGGTGGGGACACATGGCTCAGACTCACTACATTTTCTGGATAATTGACTTTTCCAGCTTCCTTTAGTCTGAAGCAAGATGTCCTGGAAAGGGGGTGGGGTGTTGGGGGTGTACCTTATCAAAAAGGGCATCCCCATCACAGGTAAATAAGTTCCAGTCAGTACATCTTTGAGTTTTTCGGCTGTGCCCTTCCACAGGATCAGGCCTAGGTGACTGACTGGCCTGGGGGCTTGATAGGCTCTTAGCAAAGAGGCAATAGAAGCCTTGTTGCTGCTGGGCCTCTGTTTCCTGGGGTGTGGCAAGGTCCCTGGGTTCTCTCCACAGAAGTTGCCTAGGACTTGTGTGGGGACGGGTGAGTTCAAACCCTATTGTATGTACAGCTTTGGGACTGATCTGATTAGCAAGAAGCAGAGCTGCTTTGGTTTCCAGAGCTGACTTTTTCAGGACTGTGTTTCTCATTTCTTCCTTCACCTTTAAGTTCAATTAAACCAGAGTTGACCTACAAAGGGGCAAAGAACTGTGAGAAGTTATGGGAATGTTAAATAAGAAAAGGCCTCACTCTGAAGGAAATCGGGTGGGATTAAACACCACAGAGGCTCCAGGAAGGAAAATATTCTAAAGAAAGTTCCAGGAGCACAGGAAACCTCCTCACAGAAAGCAGCTGTGGTCCATGTTAGAGCCCACCACAGAATACCTCATACCTCTGAGAATGTGGAGGTCCCTCCCAGGGCAAGCTTGGTACAAAGCGGGACAGTCTCACCTTCCTGTGCCTGCCACCCTTCTCCATCCTCAAACTATCTATGAGGTTGTCAGAATGAGAGTGGTGAAGGCTGGTCCAGGGACACACCCCTGACAACTATCAGTGCCAACCTTCTAGGCCCCAGGTGATTCTATGCAACTGTAGTTCTTGAGTCACAGAATTCATCCCAGAGGTGACCCCCACATATGTTGGGGGTGGTGGTGGTGGAGGTTACTTCGAGGACATTAGATGAAGAGGACTGGGGAGCCTGGGATTGAGCGGGGGTACTGGGATTGGGAAGGCTGATACTGGGCTGGCCCGGAAGCGACCAGAAGATTCCTGGCTTCATAGCAGTCCCTCCCGGGGCCCAGCCACCCACCTGGGCACGCCCTGTCGTAGTCGAAGCAGCAGTCCCCGGTGAGACGGCAGGCTTGGTCACAGAAGCATGTTCCATAAACCCTGTCCAGCCGCCAGCCGCGGGCGAAGCAGGCCGGGTCCCGGCCAGGACAGCAGCGGCCGACCTCTGCGCAGCCAGCCAGGGTCCCGGGCCACAGCCGCGCCAGAGCGCACAGCACCATCCACAGGGTCCTCATGGCCAGAGGTGCGGCGACACCTGCAAGCGGATCCAGCCAGAGCCTCCGGCGAGCGCTCCGCTCCTCTGACAGCCGCAGCCCCCGCCTTCGGTCCTCCGCCCTTCCGCACCGCCCTTCGGCTGCCCTGGCCGCGCGCCCGCCCGCCCGGCGGGCTCCGAGCGGGTGGCGCTGGGGCCCAGGTGGGACGCGCCTGTCCTTCCGGCCACCACCCGCCCCGACAGCCGCAAAGCAGGTGCTCGCACAGCCCGCCCCCTCGACAGGCTCCAAACTGCCTCCTTAGGTCCGGGGATGCCGTAGCCCGTGCACGTTTGCACTGGGAAAGCCCTCAGAAAAACGGAGCCCCAGTGCCCCACCCGGCGACCCCCGGGTCCCCCTGCTCGCTCTAGAAAAGCCCTCGGAGGCTTTTCCCAACTGCTTCCCCAACTCTCCTAGGCCCTGTCGGGCACATAGGAGCCAGAAGTATCATTCTGCAGCATTCTATATTTTCTCACCCAGAAAAATGCTACTTTGCTTCACTTAAAGGACAAATTAATGAATACGAAGGAAATGATAAAGTGGAAACTGTGCCCTGTTTTTTGTTAAACCCGATTTCCCAAAGAGAGCCTCCACCAATAATGCTTTTGTTTTGTTTTGTTTAATAAACGAATAACTTTCACTCTAAGGTGTTCGCCTAACTTTGGAGGGTTTTATTTGCTTGCATGTCTTTTGTTTGTTTGTTATCGTGTTCTTGTCACACCACCGAGGGCGGAAACTAGATCCTGACCAATGCAAGGCCCTCCAACTAAGGGACACCTTGAGACAGGGACTTACTAACCTCTGGCTGACCTGTAGACCAGAATGGTCTCGAACTCACAGAGAGCCACTCGTATCTGCTGAAATGAAAGGCATAGGCCACTATGACCAGCGTCACACCAACTTCTTATATGTCTTTCTTTCTTTTTCTCTAAATATATTAAGTTTTCTACACTTTTTTTTCACCGAAATTTATTCTGGAAGTTTCAATTTTTCTTTCTGATTTTAAATCATTTAATTAGTATGGTTTGTAGAAAGAAACATTTTCTATAACTGAGAACCTAAGAAATCAAACTAAATTCAAAGTTAATTTCCTTCTTCATACAAGGTCTTCTCAAAGTGGAATTTCTCTCATTGGAGAGAAAGTAATGTAAGTAAAAATTTTAAACTTTACTACAAATGTGGTAAAGCAATTTAGCAACCAAATATAAAAATAAGGCATGTTATGCAATGGAAAGACCTACATTGTAAGGGTTGTATCTGATAAGCCTCAGTCTTGGATGGTTTTGACCAATGTAAAATGTAATACTATTTGATTGTCCAAAGAAAATATACTCTAAAAAGAAAAGGAATTTTTCTTTGTGAGTTTGTACAAATAGGTTCTCAGCATTGGATACTTTTTGTCTTCCTTTCTGGCAACTGTCTCTTTGCAGTTTAAAGAAATGGTTGTGATTTAGTTTTGATGGCTGGGACTAAATACTCTTGCCAATAGATTGCATACACCTTCATCTTTCCTCCTGTTAGAAGTTTTATTAGCCATTTTGAAGCAACCCATTCATGCAATTGATCTCCATGCCTTCTCTAGTCTGTCTTCTCCACGGATGCCTTTGGACAGATACTTCTGTAATGCCGTAAGAATCTGGAACAGTGCCAGAAAGGTGTAACAGCAAACAATCCACTGACTAGTTCATTTTTCCAGACCAAAACATGAAATGAAGTGGTAACAGAGAAGAGGAGGTGAGCTCTGTCTTAACAGAAGTGGAAGATGGGCTTGGGGAGATGGAGTCGTTAGAAGAGCTGGCTGTTCTTCCAGCGCTCCGTAGGGGTAATTAACTGCCAGATTTGGAGACTAGAGTGATGATCTGGCCACAGAGAAAACACACAGACACACACGCATGCACACGCATATGCACACAGGCACAGGCACATGTACACACACATGCACGCACGCACGCACGCATTCACGCATGAACGTGAGCACACACACACACACACAAATAGAGAAGCAAAAAGCATAATGTCAAATGTTTGCTCAAATACCATGTCTTCACTTTCTTTTTCTTTATGCACTGACAAAAGCAAAAGTTGACAGGAAAAGGGTTAGAAATGGGTTGGAACTGCAGGGTTAGCACATTTGTTTGTCAGGGAGGAGGTTCTCCAGCCCCTCTATGCTGCTCCAACCCCACCAGCTTCAAGTTCACCATCTGGGAGTCTGGGCTTTGCATTTAGAAAGGACTTGGACTCAGCTTAGGGACTGCCATCCTTGACAATCACCTCAGCACCTTCATCCCACACAGAATGCCACTTTGATCTTCATGAGAAGTCCACAGGAAATCCAGTGACAGGTGAAACTGAGCACAAAGCGTCTACTGAATATCATGTGGTAACTTAAGGTCCACTCCCTGCTGTACTTTTTGCACAGGAAAGCACAAAGTTTAAGATTTTAAAAAGGAAGAAGACCACGAAGAAATGACCATTTCTTAAAGCAAACAAAGGAGCTCTTGTCTCTGGTAATGCTTAAAGAAGCTCGAAGCATCAAGATCAAGCATCAAGGGAACCTTCCCCAGCAAACCATAGCAAACCCAGGACAAAGTGAGGTGGCATGCTCACTCACACCCTTACTAGAAACTGGATTCAGTCCACTCTAACAACATGTTTGCCATGCTGCATGGATATTTGAAGGACAGAAATCACCGTGACAAACATTGGAAGTAATCAAGTGTATCTTTAAAGACTTCCTGTCTGTTGTCTTTGGGAGTTATCCAAGATTGGGAAAATTACAAAGAGAAGCTGAGGCCTGCCTGTTCCATCAGATTCCAGAACACAGTAACTGTAGGTAGCCCCACCTGTGCGGTCTCACATGGTCCTGTGTAACTGTGAAGCAAACACCTCCCCCACCTTACAGCTGACATGGGGTACACAGCCAGTTAGTAACTAATCAGGCCTAGAACCAAAATTACCCATTGCAGTGCACTAAAGGCTCTTCCATAACTGCCAGCAGAGGATGGGGTAGGGAAAATAGGGTAATGGGGAAGAAAGATGGTTAGCATTGGGCTAAAGATGGAAGTATTGGGCTGAGTACTGAAATTAAGTATATAGAAATCAAAATACCAACAGTTTCCCAAGAGGCTGGAATGCATTTAAAACATAAGCTGAGAAGATGGTTAGTAGATAAGAAATACACTCACTGTCAATTTCAGACTTGCATACAAACATGCACACATGTGTACCCATGTACAGACGTGTGTGCCCATCTGCGTGCATGCACACGCACGCACACAAACCACGGGGGAAAAATTAAAAATAACAGTTTTGCATTTTTACTTACAAAAATTGAATGTTATTAAAACCAGTTAGAGCCGGGCGGTGGTGGCGCACGTCTTTAATCCCAGCACTTGGGAGGCAGAGGCAGGTGGATTTCTGAGTTCGAGGCCAGCCTGGTCTACAGAGTGAGTTCCAGGACAGCCAGGGCTACACAGAGAAACCCTGCCTCGAAAAACCAAAAAAAAAAAAAAAAAAAAAAAAAAAAAAAAAAACCAGTTAGGGTGCTCTGAAAGGTAAAAGGAAATCTCTTGAGATTGGGTGACAAATATAGTTGACACAGTTTGGAGCCATTTGTCAGAGGCACAGCACCTCATGGACCTTGTTTTCTTGAATACCAGACGTCTTTGACTATGTTATCTGGGGTGGGGGGGGGCTATATGTTTGTTTTTTTTGTTCTTGTCCTAAGACAAAATAATGCACACAGATTATAGGAGAAATTTTAGTTTCAGAGATGAATATACTTCATATAGATATTGATGTCAGCTACATAGTAAAGACTTCCTGTCCTTCAGAATACCTTCACTTGCTGGGTTGTGTAGTTTACCTGTAAAGAGGTTTTTCACATGTTTGCTTGCTTCCTTGCTTGCCTTGTGTTCTAAGAGAGTGTTTCACTCTAGCCTAGGCAAGTCTGGAACTTACATAGCCCAGACTCGGCTTACACGTCTGTTACTCTCTTGCCTAACATTCCCAACTGCAGGGACAATAGACATGAGTCATGGAACCTGGTTTGGGGACTTTCTAATTTTATCGAATCTCCACACAAACACTTTTTCTGCATCAGAATTTTACTGTATAGCTATGACCAGCCCCAAACTCATGTTGACTCTCAGGCCTTTGCCTCTCTAATGCTGGCACTACGTGGGGGCACCACCATACCAGGCATAATTCTTGCTATTATTTCCCAAGCTACTGAAGTCTTTTCCAGGGCCCTTTGTTGCATCTATATCTTGACATGCTTTCCATCTCTCTCCAGCAGTTTAGAGGATGCACACCTCACAGAAACCCCTTTGCTCCATTTTGAATTGAATTCTTTTTTTTTGTTCAGTGTTGGGAGCCGACTTTTAGCAGAAAGCGGCTATCAGCTTTGCAGCCATCTTGAGCCATATACCCTGATAAGAGATGTGATTACAATAGCCTACAACAGCTGAGCACACTCTGATAACATCTTGCTTTAGATACCCAGGATTTTCCCCTGGGTGTGTGAGATTAAAAGTGTATGAGATTAAAGGTGTGTGAGATTAAAGGTGTGTGACTTAAAGGTGAGATTTAGAGACCAGATTTAGAGACAAGACCTAAGGTCATGACTTAAAGGCGTGACCAAAAGGCATGGCTTAGAAGTGAGACATATAAAAGGCGAGAGGCAGACAGAAGAGAGATTAGAGAATCAGACACTTTAGAGAGAACAACTTTGAGAACAATTTGGAGTAACAGAGATTCAGACACTAGGAGTAGGAGTAGACATTAGACACTCGGAAGAGAACAAATTGAGTACAACTAGGAACTAGAAGGAGTACAACTAGGAACTAGGAACTCAAGACTTGGGACTTGGACTAGGAAGAGAGACTGAAGAATAAATGGGATTGAATCACACTCTGTCTGGTCTCCATTCTTCGAGTCCATTCTCACTCTCTCTCTTGCTAAACCCCGACCTGAGGACCGGAGCGGCAGCTTGGGCGGGATACAGTGGCCGCCAAGCACGGAGTGGAGAGGGCCACAACATTTTAGGCCGCCCAAAGTGGGGCAGCTTAGGCCCCAACAGTTCAGATTTAGATACCTAAATCTATTTTCATTCTTCTGCACATGAGTACCAACTTTCTTCAGCACCATGAAAGTACAAACGCTTCATGGATTCGCACTTCATCCTTGCATGAGGCCAAACTGATCTGCTTCATTTTGATGTTCATGCATGTGTGGCTGAAGCAAGTATCTAGGTACAGTTTAGTTGGCTGATATTTTTCAATTACTGGGTGGGGTTCAGACCCAGGGCCTTGCTCTCTATGACTGAACTACATCCCTGGACCTTGCTTTTCTTATATTATATATTTATTTTATGTATGTTTGTGTCCAGTGGGGGGTATGAGTCTCATGGCACATGCATGGAGGTAGCACGACAAGCCTCATGGGGAGCTTCTCTGTTTCCACCATGAGAATCCAGAGGAGCACACTCAAGTTGCCAGGCTTGATGGCAAATGTCCTTACCCAATGAGCCATCTAGCTGGTTCCTAGCCCTTGTAGGTTGTTGTGGGGAGGGGTTTGTTTGTTTGCTTACTTTTGTTTTTAATTGATAGAGTATATCACTATGCCACTTAGGTTAGCCTGGAGCTTTTCATCTCCCTGCCTCTGACTCCTGAGTCCTGGAATTAGAGGCATGTGCTACCATATCAGGTTTGTTTCTCTTTTTCTTTCTACTGAAGTCTCTGTTGTTTGTTCCATCTGTCCCTGTGTCTTTCCACAAATCCCAGAGGGCAGTCCCTTTAGAAGTGACTCTTCTCATAATTCAGTTGAAAGCGAGTTTCTGAGGATTGTGGGTATCTACAGTGAGTCAGAAGGCTCTCCTGGTAGCTGGAGCTGTACTGGAGGAGTCTGATCACTGTTGACTTTCAAGGGCTCTGTGCCCCAGAATGGCATCATTGAAACCACAGAGCCCTTGCTTAGTGTTTTCTCTGAATAGCAGTAGCAATACCCTTAGAACATCCTAGGTGTTATTCTAGTGACCATAAATAGATTCATATACCAATGTCCATGAAACTCCAGAAAAATAACATAAATACACACAAACTGACCATTGGATCCCCAATTAAGTCAAACACAAGGACTTGGCTCAGTCATAAAGTGCTTGCCATGCATAAGGGCCTGAATTTGGTTCCCCAGCACCTACCAAAAGGCCAAGGATAGTGGTACACACACGTAATCCCAGTCCTGCGGGCGGAGAGGAGAGAGGGCTGGTTAGCCGAGCGTTCTGGGTGCTCAGTCTGTCTAACTAGTAAGCCCCAGATTCAATGAGAGACCTTGTCTTAAAAATAAGGTGGAGATGGGTGGAGGAAGACGCCCGATGCTAACCCCTTCCTCTACGTGCATGTTCCCACAGAGACCATGTACCCCACCCCACCCCACCCCTCACAGCCCTGAGCCTACCTGAGATGTGTTAGTGAGTATGGGGTGACAAGAAGTAAGCACTGTGCTCCAATTTACTGTCCAGGTCACACAGAGGCTCACACAGTGTTTCCTAAGAACAATAAAAAAAAAAAACAAGTTGCAAATGTTTCCAGTTGCAACTGAATAATTTGTTGTTTTGTAGCCTTTTTAGCACACTACAGCATATGACATGAATAGTTCATCCCGATCCACAAATTAAAATACTCCAGTGCCAAAGAGCAACAGTATGTACCAGTCTGGAAAATGAACTGGTTCAACTCCAAACCAACAGGACGAATGGCCAGCAAACACAGCAGCTAGGTTCCAGTGGGCTTGTCTGCCCACATGATACTCAGTATGTATGGCTAGATGGTGGCTGAGCAGACACTTAGTGTGTCTGTGCAGAGGGACCTCTGCTATGAGAAGCTTCTAGCAGCCACAGGCACCACGACCAGCATGCATATTCCCCACAAGCCCAGAATCCACAATGTTTCATTGATAAACGCTATGCCACCCTAGCTGGCCTTCTGTTACTAGATGTGAAATATTGGTTGGGTGGTTTATTCAGAGTACATGTTTACCAGGCTCACAGGACTGGGAAGTCCAAGGGACCATCTTCTTCCCAGCTGCACTGTAACCTGGAGGAGAGTGAGCGAGATAGTTCGTTTTATAACAAAGTCATTTTGTGACACCCCGTTGATTCATTAATCTATGAAGAGTCTTCATAACTGGAGTCCTCCCAGAGATCAAACTTGTTAACTTGCTTCTTTAGAATTCTTGATGAATACATACAAACCTTTGCATGTGCCAAGATCATCTACCATCTTCTCACACTCCAAGTCACCACAGCAAATGAAAACTCAGACTCACAATCCTAAAGTACATTACCTTGTCCTTTCCGAAAAAGTCTGTAGGCCCCTAGTCTATGCATCCAGCTCCAAAGCTCTGGGAACTAATATGCATTCTAAGTTGGTACACCTCAGGCCTTCATCCACGTTCGAGTAGTTTGTATAAAACAGGATTCTGAAGTTTAAAAAAACGCAGCCAGAAGACTCTGCCAGCAAACCTTGTTGGTGATGGCAAAGCTGCAGACAGTGCCAAGATTTCTCCTGTGCTGCTTGGAAATTCTTTGCAATTATAAGCAAAAGCTGAAAAACGCAAAGGGGAAAAATCATCTGGTTGACATTTAAGGAGATGTGTAATTTTGTTCCTTTTATGGTAAAACAGCCTCTGATCCACACCAGGAATCTTTATAGCAAATTGTTCTTTCTTCCTACACGCAAACTCTGTGTCGGTAAAGGACACAAAGCCTAAGAAGAGAGCCACATTAGCCAGCGAGAAATGTGCCCCTTCGGGGGAAAGGAATGTTCCTACTCCATTTATTTCAAACATGCAAGTGGGAAGTGAAGACACTCCCTGACCAGGCGGGCAGCCCTATGTGGGTGTGGAGGCAGTCCATAGCTGTGACCTTGAACCTAGACATTTGCTGGAAGGAAAAACATGTTCTTTGCACGCTAAGCCTCCAAAGATGCTCATGTACTAGGAATAACAGAGCTACTATTTGTAAAAACTATTTGGCTCCAAGGTTCTTCACCTTGGAGGTTCATTAGCTGTTAATGTATGAGATCTGGAGTGGTTGAAGCTATGGATGAAGCTATGTATAAAGAATATATAGTGTCCCTATGTAGTCGCACTTCATACATGCCAAGGACATATATGTATTCTTTATAGCTGAGGGGCTTGTAACTTGATGGCAAGAAGCTTGTCCAGATTAGAGAAACTCAAATAAGCTCTCATAAGAGCATTTCTGCTCACAAAGTTAGTTGTATAATTAGTGACTTACTATGTATTAAAATTCAAAGGCCAGCAGGGCATGGTAATGCATGCCTTTATTCTCAGCACTGGTGAAGCAGAGGCAGGAGGATCTCGGAGTTCCAGAACAGCCTGCTCTACATAGTGAGGCATAGCTAGCTGGAGGTGCATAGGGAAACCCTATCTCCATCAATCAATGGGACTGGAGAAATAGCCCAGAGATTAAGAGCTCTTCCCATCATCCACTCTGGGATTCACAACAATCCATAGCTCCAGTTCCAGGAAATCTGACTCCCTCTTCTGACTCCCATAAGGTATCAGGAATGTGCATAGTGGACATACATGCACACAGGCAAAACATTCATACACATAAAATAAATATATCTGTAAAACATAAAATCTCACATTGTATGATTAATGAGGAACGGGGCAGGAACTACTGAAGGCCAAGGGTGAGAAGCCTTCTATTCTCCAGACCGTTTCCTAAGTTCTGAAAAACTTAAATGATAAAGATTGAGCTGGAGGGTGGGAGAGGTGGGTTCTAAAGTTGATTCTGTCTCGCCCTCTGGCTGTGAGCTGCCGCATTTCGCAAATTCTGCAAGTTTCAGTTTTCCGCATTGTAAAGTAGGGATGACAAATTTTATCTCAAAACAAGAATGATAACTTAAAACAAACAAGCAGGCAGGTCTTGTGAGGATCAAGTAAAACCGTGTTGGTGACCGTGCTATATAAGCAGTATTGTGTCCTGTCACTGTTAGAGTGTTACTATATGGAAATACATTCACATGGATGTTTATGACCTACGACAGATAGGAGCATCCCTAGGAGATGGGTAGATTGAAATGACTGAGGCAGAATCTTGCTATATAACTCAGACTGGCCTCCAATGCACAAATCTTCCTGTCACAGTGTGCATGGCCTTACTTAGATAACTTCAAGAAACTTCTTAAACTTTGTAAGTGTGTTTGTTGCGGTACGGTGTTCACGCGCGCTCGTGTGTCTCTGTGTGTGTGTGTGTGTGTGTGTTTGTGTGTGTGTATGTGTGTGTGTGTGTGTGTGTGTCTCTAAGAAAAACACCAATGTTACAGTGTGCTTATGGAGGTCAGAGAACAGCCCTTGTCATCAGTCTTTGCTTTCCACCTTGTTAAAGATGGGCTACGGTTGTTCTGAACTGAGTGTGCCAGGCTTACTATTCCTTAAGCCTCGAAGTTCTTCTGTCTCCATCTCTCTTCTTGCTGTAGGAACACTGGGACTATGGCTGTGTGCAGCAGTGCCCAGCATTGTGTGGGTTCTGAGGATTCAAGCTCAGTTGTCACACTTGAACTGCAAATTCTTTAGCCACGGAGTCATTTCTGCAGCCTTCAGAGATTTAAATCCAAACTTTGTACATACCTTGACTTAGAGAATGTAGTGTATCTCCTTTTAGTAAGCTTAAAAGGATAAAGGTATCAATCACCCTTTCAAAGAAAGAAAAAATTTTATCCAGATTTACTATGTATCCTGAGCAGGTCTCAGGCCTGTACTCCTTTCCCTGCCCTTCCAAGGGCTGATATCACAGGCATGTGCCACCATGCCAAGGCAGAAAGACCATTTCCCAACTTTATCTAAGATGCTATGTAAACAGAACAGCACATCTGGCCACAAGCCTTTATTGTTTTAGCAGGAGATGACAAAGGTGCATATCACTGAACCCTGTGGGCCCACATGGCTTAGAGTCACAGGAAGCAGTGCCCTGCTTGTCCATCGTTGCAAACATCACAGCAGGGTACTAAACCACACCTTAGCTACAGTCTGAACGCTACGCAGTTACTACATCCTGGCTATTTGGTTCGGATCATCTGAGAACAGGTTGGAAAGGTCCATCCAAACCTTTTTGCCCTGCTTCCAAAGAAAACTGTTCCATCCAACAGCCCCACCTGCTGGCTGGTACCAGGAACTAAATCCGGGCCTTCCCACCTTTGCCAGATCCATCCACACAACTTACGATCTTCATCTCAGAAAGTCCTGATTTCACGTGTACACAGACTGTTAGTATTCTGTCTAAACTCCACCTCCACAGTTACCTGGCAACAGCCAGGTAGGCCTGGCCCACTATAAAAGGGGCTGATTGCCCCCTCCTCACTCTCTTAATCTCTTACTCTCTTACCCTCTCTCTCTCTTACTTTCTTGCCTCTCTGTCCCCTCCCCCCTCTCCACGTAGTCATGGCCGGCCTCTACTTCTCTATGCCTGCTTCTCTGTTTCTTTCTCTCTCTCTCTCTCTCTCTCTCTCTCTCTCTCTCTCTCTCCACTACCCTCTTGGCTCCTCTCCCCATGCCCTCTATTCTATACTATACCGGTGTGTGGCTGGTCCCTCACCGGAAGAGATGTCTCTACATGGGCCCGCTGAGAAATCTCCTTCCCCAAACCTCTCCACACACCCACAGAACATACTCTCTTTATCTCTTTATCTTTTTATAAACACTTCACAGACCTCTCTTCTCTCTTTCTTCCTCTTTTAATTTGCTGGGGCTTCTGTGACAAAGCGCTACAAAACAGACGACTCAAATGGCATTGTCTCCGGTTTGGAGGCTGCAAGTCTGAGAGCAAGAGATGGGTGGGTTGGCTCCTTCCCACAGCTCTCAGGGAAGAATCCGTCCAGGCCTTCCTTCTTGATTATAGATGACCTCTATCGTAGTCAAGTGGTTTTTTGTTTGTTTGTTTGCTTGCTTGCTTTGTTTTCTTTCTTTGTTTGTTTGTTTTCTGTATTTATAACTATGTTCAAATTAGGGTGACCATCCTCCTCAAATGACCTCATTTTTCCAAATAAGGCCACCTGAGGAGGTGCTGGGGATTAGACTTCAATATGTGAATTAGAAGGAAATGACTTTATGACAAAAACAACAATAACAAGTTGGAGAAGAAAGGCTTTATTTCAGTTTACAATTCTCAGGTCATAATCACTGAGGGAAGTCAGGACAGGAAGTCAAACAGGGCAGGAACCTGGAAACAGGAGCTGAGACCATGGAAGAGTTCATTTTACTGGCCTGTTCCCCTTGGTTTGCTCAGCCTACTTTCCCATAATACCCAGCACTGCCTGCTGAGGGATGCTACCCTAGGGCTAGGCCCTTCCACGTCAATCACCAATTAAGAAAATGCCCTACAAGCTTGCCTTCCACTGAATCTTATGGGGACATTTTCTCAATCAACAGTCTCCTCTCAGAAGACTTTTGGTGTTTGTCAAGTTGACAGAAAAACTAGTTAGTACAGTCTATCTAGCTACAAGCTTCAGTATGTTTCTGTGGATGAGTTTGTTAAAGTGATAGATGCCACATTTGACCTCAGGGGCATACACATTGTTCAGGGCAAATGAACAAAGTCTAAACCTGCAACTTGAGCCTCTTCCTTTATTTATGGGATTCATTGTAATCACTGAAACAATGAATTGTTGACACACTGTTTTGTCTTCCCTCCCAGTGACTGTTGTGAGCTGCAACACCGCCAGCCAGCCACGAAAAGACTTAATTTCTTCTTGGGTGTCAGCATCAAGCCATTTTTTACTTCCATCAGTTCCTGAAGTTTGTTTGGGGCCGAATTATTTTGACAATTGCCACTCATAAAGCAAGAAAAAAAAAACAAACCCAAAGGGAGGCTTTGAAATTATTCTTTTGAAAAAGGGGGCGGGGGGGAGGCAGGAGGTGTCTCAGAATCCCAAGTGCTACTGACACCATTTGGTTATTATGAAAAGCCAGAAGGGCATATCAGTGTGGTGTTGTTTGTTTATAGGGTCAGAATTTGGCCGTGACTTGGTACACAGAGACCTCTACAGCTGCTGATTTCTCAATTTTTGTTCTTAACAGTTACTAGCAGGTACGTTTACTAGTGCCTGGGGAAGGGTGCCTTGTGTATGTCTATGTGCCACATGTGTACAAGACTGTTTTATGTGAACACAGGTGTCAAACTTTGGAACTATAGTTACAGACAGTTGGGAGCCACTGTGTAAACACTAGGAATGGAACATGGATTCTCTGCTAGAGAAGTAAAGGTTTTTAATGGCTGAGCCTTGTCTCCAGCCCCTATTTATTACAGTTCTGAATGTCTCCTAAAGGCATATGTGCCCAGGGTGCCACTACAGGCTGGTGGCTAGATCTAGAAATGGGGCCTTGTGTGCCCGTATGTGCAGTCCTCAGTCACTGAGGGCATGCGCTTGAAGGAAATGGGGAACCCTAACCTTTTCCTCATTTGTTTCCTGTTCATAGAGTAGTTTCCTCCACCCCATGCTCACACCCAGTGCTGCCCAGCATCCTCGTCTATAAGGGGCCTAAAGGCCATGGGTCTTCCTCATCATAGACTGGAAGCACTACGAATCAAGAAGCAATGGAAACCTTTTCTATTTGTAACTTAATTACTTCAGCTATTTTGTTAGAGAAAACCAGATAACATAACATTTATGACCCATGTTGCTCTAACCAAATCCCTCACTTAGAATGCGTTTTTCTCCCCAGCATTATAGTGAAAAACCAAGACATCTGAGAATGCTAAAGCAGAGTAAGATAGAGTGCATCTCTACCAAACACTGGTAAGAGGACAGAAGCTGAGGCCACTGACAAGACTGACAAAGCAGAATCCAGGGGCTCCAGGACTTTTGATGCTTTTGATGTTTCCTATCCTAGTTCCTCTGTTCACACCCTTCCCATCCCTCCCACACAAACACTGTGAAGAATTTAATCTTAAGGAACAAACTGAAGAGGTTTAAGATGGATTGAACAATCCTGTTAATCCATGTTATTTGTTTTAAACTCTCTAGTGACAAGGAGTGGATTGAAGGGAGCACTGTTCAAATATGTCTTCAGAGTTTGTCCTGATCACATCCCTAAGGTGGTCCCATGACTGTTAAAGCCAACTCACCCAGACCAACGCTCAGTGTCCTGGGCCATACTCTTGACCCAAGGACAACCAGTCAGCTGTGACAGTCTCAACAGACAAATAATAGTAGCATGTACTGAGGACTCAGAGATTTTTTAATTCCATGTCACCCTCTGAGACCCAAGCAGGTGAAAGATTCTGTTTAGAATTTAGAATTGAATCAAGTTAGAGGAAGTGAGAGTCAACACACACACACACACACACACACACACACACACACACACACCTCTGAGAGACAGATACATGGGAATTCTGGATGACAGAAATGTTAACTGGAGTTAATTAGGATGAGATGACTCGTGCTGCTATTTGCTCTCTGAGCAGGCTTGTCTTCTTCTCTACTGACAAAAGTGTGACTGAGGGATGGAAGGAAGCCACCGTAGGCTGCCCTCCTCCCTTTCCTCAGCTCTCACGTTTCCAGTGGGAAGAGTGCAGTAGAACTGTATCTGCTCATGCACAATGCTCCAGTGTGTAGCGGACGCTTAAGAGCACGAGGTCTAGTTCAATTTGCTGAGTTTTTGCTTATGTGTTTCTTACTCTTTTATAATGAACATTAAATTTATTGCATTTATCACTGCATTGGTGCTGTAAGCAGTCAGAGGAGGACCAACAATGAAGAACCGTTGGCAAAATGCTTCTGTGGTGTACATGACACCCTGGGTTCAATCTCTGGCACAAACCGACCTCCTGTTACAGGCTGCCTGTCATTCTAGCACGTCAGAGGTAGCAAGCATACTTAAATACATAGCAAGTTTGAGTTTATCCTTGGAGGGAAAGGAAAATGAGGAAGAAAAGGAGGAAGAGGAGGAGGAGATGGAAGAGGAGAAAATAATTGTTTTTCTAAGAAAGAAGGAAAAAGAAGCAGGTAAAGGAAAAAATAAGAAGAAGCAGGGGAAGGGGTAGAATTATTATTTTTTAATCGCTCCGTCACTGCAAGGCCCTGCAGTGAGCCCCGGAGTCATAACTGGTTTTGCTGACCTGTTCTACATAGAGATGGTTTCAAAGCTGGTGTGTGTGTGGGGGGGTGGTGGGGGGGTGGGTGTGTGTGTCTGCAAGTGCATATATGTGTCTGTATGCATGTCTGTACCACCAAGAAGGGGGAACAGAGGGAAGCTATCTATATCTAGAAAACCTGCTCTCACAGAGGATTTAGTCAATAGTAAAAGACTTTGTTCCTGATTCAAGTTTAAATTACAGCCATGGCAATATTGAACACTCAATGAGACAATTGTTCAGGTCAACTTCAAAGCTGGGCTGAGGTGCGGCTGTGGGGGAGGGCTGCCACACCTCCACATTTGGCAGAGAGCCGCCCAACCTCCCTGCAAACAAGCTTGCCCAGTGTGTTGGTCCTCCGGGGATTGGACTGATGGAGTCAAGATGTAGAGACTTCAAACATGCTGTGTCGTCCTGTTTTCTTTCCCTCCTCCCACCCTTGCTACTTCCTTGTATCTGTTTACACTCACAATGCACACACAAGCACACACCTCAGTACATACCCTTCAAAGTTCCAGAAAGAAAGGCTCCTAAGACCAGGAGCTGCCCAGGATACTTAAATAAGCTGTGTTTCTGTGATTCACAAACTCACTCATAAGTGACTGGTTGGTGGACGGTTTTCCCTGGGTTGTGGTCCCTAGCTGGGAGCCTGCCTAGAATTATCTTCCCACTGAAATCATAATTATTAAGTTTGTTAAGATACTTAAGTTTATTAAGAATATTTTTATTTTATCTTAAAGATTACCTCAATGATCTCTAAGAATGTTGATATTTTTGTTTTTTTTTTTTGTTTAGTGAATTTGTTTTAGTTTTGCTTTAATATAACACTGTATATTAAATATACAGATGATACTATACAAGACACATTTCAGAAAGGGCATCTTCTCCTATCAGGACAGTAATTAGCAATTGCATTTCTTTTCAGTGCCCACCGATTGTTGTTCTTGTACGTGCTTAGCAAGCACCTGACCACTGACTAAACTAACCTCACTGGCCTCACTTCACATTACTGTGGGTAAAGCCTGAAGGAAACAGGACACAGAATCACTAAGTCCAGTCTACAAGACAAGAAACAGATATAAAAGAAGCTAAGGACTTTTGGCCTTTGGAAGAACTGGGAGACAATTGAATCGAGCTGTTTGGCCAGTGTCTGTCTCTCTTTCCTGCTAGGCTCCTCTCCTGGCTCTGCCTTCCTAGTGTCAGCCCAACCATGGCGAGGTTGGGTCTATAGAGAGGCTGTGCTCCCAAAGCAGAATTCTCATAAGATTTCATATTTCATCCCTGACAATTATTTGTCAGAAGGTTAAATTATGTGCATCTCTTTGATCAAATGACTTCAAAGACAATTTGAGAACTTACTCCAGGACCAATACTTAGCAGTCTCAGAAAACGAAGAGGTTCGAATGTTTATTTATGCACTGGTATTTTTGTGATGACAGTTATGTTTGAGTGGTTGGTAGAAACTTGTGAGCATAACAAGATAATGAGATCAAATTCTATGGGAGAAGTGAAAGGGAAATTCGGGTCTGAGAAACTAAGGAAGGCTTTCCCGCCTTAGGGAAGAACTTCATACTCATTCCTAGACAGCCCGTTGGCAATTTAGCAACCAATTTGTTGTTGACAGTGGATATAAAATAACCATGCTGTCTGTGGTCAAACTAATAGATTTAAGAGCAATATCATGGTGTCAAGTGTTTACGATAGAACGAAAATTACATCACAGCACATCAGTGATACAGAGTGAAAAAAATTAAGTGTGAAGAGTACAAACTTTTTCAAAAGTTTTTGAAATAAATATTTTGATGACCCTTGAATTAGAGCGCCCTTGCCCCATCTGATGGTGGAGACAGGTCAGGTGGCTCCACTACAGGAGAGAGAAACTTCCAGTAGAATGGCATAGGCCCAGAGACTTTCGTTTAAGATTAGTCTATACTCAAGCTGGGCAGTGGTGGCGCACACCTTTAATCCCAGCACTTGGGAGGCAGAGGCAGGCGGATTTCTGAGTTCGAGGCCAGCCTGGTCTACAGAGTGAGTTCCAGGGCTACATGGAGAAACCCTGTCTCGAAAAACCAAAAAAAAAAAAAAAAAAAAAAAAAAAAAGATTAGCCTATACTCGATATTTGAAAAGTCTTGAGGAACCCAATAGCTTAGAATAAGCAACTTGACTGTGCACTTGTGGAGACACTAGTAGAATGGAAGGCTGAACTGTTCTGTTTGTAATTAATCAAGTTTTGACTTCAGAAAACTGTGGTCCTTTTCCTCTAATTATCCCTGTGTAAGTGAAAGGGGGGAGAGGCGGGGAATACCTCTTAA
Source organism: Arvicanthis niloticus (assembly GCF_011762505.2). Lineage (NCBI taxonomy): Eukaryota > Metazoa > Chordata > Mammalia > Rodentia > Muridae > Arvicanthis > Arvicanthis niloticus. Next base: position 30,459,941 of record NC_133433.1, on the reverse strand, counting down.
AGGACCGCAGGCTCGAAAGAGGCTAGAGAGGTGGTTCTCAACCTGTGGGTCTCGACCACTCTGAGAGTCGCATAGTCTTTTCACAAGGGTCAGGTAAAATCATCTGGGAAATACAGAAATTTACATTATAACTCATGACAGTAGCAAACTTACAGTTATGAAGTAGCAACAAAATAATTTTCTAGTTGAAGGAACGACAACATGAGGAACAGATTAAAAGGTTGCAGCATTAGAAAGGTTGAGAACCACTGCTCTAGAGTAATCTAGGTGCAGGAGAGCGGTATCCCACAGTAACCCTCATGATATTATCTGGAACTTAAAAAAAACAATTCTTGTACTCATAGATATATAGATTGTTATGAAATGGGCTATTGTAAATGTATACCTTTTTATGTAAGCACTGAGAACATTTGTTTTCATAACCATTAGAGATTGGTTCTTGCTTTGTAGCCTAGGCTACCTCCACACTCTCAATCCCTATGCCTCCACTTCCTGAGTGATTATACAACCATGTGGAGCATGAAGACCACGCCCAGGTCACTGTTCACCCTTGAGCTCTCTCGGGGCATCTGTATCCACTTCCTGGTCACTGCCCCCACCCCCTTTCCCAAACAAGATCTTGGGTACCTGCCTTCTACCCAGCTCTCTGTGTTGGCTGCCCAGCTGCATTTTGCAGGATAATCTTGTCCCATTATCCTTTCCGGCCATGGGTCTCAAAACTCTACCTGAAATCTGTAAAGTGGAGAAGAGACTGTTTTGAAAGGGAGGGCAGAAGGTGGGTGAATCGTGATAGCAAACATGATTTGCAGTTAATTTTCAATTCAAGAGGAGACTTAGTACGCTGTGGCCGTGTGACCTGCCTAAAGATAGTCAGTGTCTTAAAGTTAGCCTTGGGTTGAAACTGACACGCCTTAACCATGGTGCCTCCTGGAGGCAAACAGAGGAAAGAGGACTACATATGGCCCCATATTAATACTACCAATGGTTAGAGGTAGTATTATTAATACTACCAATGGTTAGAGGTGTGCTCTAAGCATGCCACTTTTTACTATCCTTGCCTCCCCATGTCTTGCGTGCTCCATCTTCTGTTTATGCCTTCCTGGCATTCTCTGGGTGTACCCACAAAAGTACTGTGGCACTATTCCTCCCGGCACCAATGAGGTCTGTTCTCTCTCTCCCTCTCCCTCTCTCTCTCCCTCTCCCTCTCCCTCTCCCTCTCCCTCTCCCTCTCCCTCTCCCTCTCTCTTCCCTCTCTCCCTCTTTCCTCCCTCTCTCCCTCTTTCTTCCCTCTCTCCCTCTTTCCTCCCTCTCTCCTTCTTTCCTCCCTTTCTCCCTCTCTCCCTCTCTCCCTCTCTCCCTCTCTCCCTCTCTCCCTCTCTCTCTCTCTCTCTCTCTCTCTCTCTCTCTCTCTCTCTCAAAGGGTGCTCAGGATTTGGACCTGTTTCCATGTCACGTTCCATCCTGGGACCATTTTTTTTTTTCCCCACTGAAGGCCACACAGAGTAATTAATATTGAATAATAAGACAAGTTCTTCAATAATTAGCCTGGAAAGAAGCCAGCCAGCATCAAAGCCAGGCACAGTACAATGGGGCTTCATTATCTGGACATCTAATAAAGAAAAAAGAATGGTAAGTCACCACTGGAGTATCTGGACTATAGAGGGGATAAGAACTGGACAAGCAAACAAAGATAGAAGGCAGAACGATGTGCTCACAGGCAGATGCACAGAAATGTGTGGATGGAGAAGGAATGTGACAAGGGACAGCTGAAGGCTTTGTATTGTTGGGTCACAGGGCTTGTGGAGTTCTCCTAAGTCCTATGCTGGCAGTGAAAGGGGGACACTTAGAATTGTTACGCAATTGCTCTGAAGTGAGTTCTATGTCATAAGACTGTTTGTGCCCAGGGGCATGGTAAATACGGTGTATTTAGTACAAAAGGGACAGAAAGGCCTGCTCTCCCAAATGCATCATGTAGCCCATTACAACGCTCCTCTTCTCCACGCTGATCATAGTCCCAGATCAAAGTGATGAGTCTGTTGCAGTGTATTCTCAGAGAACATGCTGGAAGACTTCAGTAGAGTACCAGCCTTCTTCCCCCTCCTCCTTGTCTGGAAGGATCTTCTCTTCTGCTAGGTGAGGTTTTCTGACCTGTGTTTTACCTGTGCCGGCCTCCCTACCTGACCATCACAGCTAGGACAGTTTCCACAGCAGGAGGACTCCCACTGTGTTGTTCCAGGTGACACAAAGAATGTGTTTGATTCTGAGAAGCAGACTTTGCTACAGTTTCAGTCAGGACATTTGATTTCCAAATAAACCATTTCCTTGATTTGTCTTTTTTGTTGTTGTTGTTTCACACTGGGAGAACAGTTTCTTTTCTTTTTTCTTTCTTTCTTTCTTTTTTTTTTTTTTTTGTTTGTTTTTGTTTTTTGTTTTTTGTTTTTTGTTTTTCGAGACAGGGTTTCTCTGTGTAGCCCTGGCTGTCCTGGAACTCACTCTGTAAACCAGGCTGGCCTCGAACTCAGAAATCCGACTGCCTCTGCCTCCCAAGTGCTGGGATTAAAGACGTGCGCCACCACCGCCCGGCTTGATTTGTCTTAAAACTGTTGAAATAGTCACGTGCCAAAGTATGATATTTAGGTCTAAGAGGGGCCACATGGAGGCCAGCAACCCCATGAGATCATATTCCATAGAATACCTTGGCCATCCTTCGTGTGTGTGAACATACCCTACAATGCCCATGCAACGAAGTCTCTTAGGAACAGTTTCTAGACTGTGCACCTATTGGTAAGCAGCCCAGAGCTATACCTAGGAAAATGCCTACAATAAGCCTTCTATTTCACTGAGGTAGCAATTGCCCTGGAAAAACTCCCTCGTTGGCAGGTATGTGTGATTCAGCTCATATTTTTTTTTCTTTAATTGAGATGGAAATAGTGTAACATAAAATTTTCTATTTTAATATGAATGATTCATCTAACTAACATCAAAGACAGACCCAGTGCAATTTGGTCCCACTGAACTGGGCCGAAAATCAGGGTGAAGAGCACCTGACCACTGCCTGAACACTCGAGGCTGCCGTAGGGTAATAAAAGCTGGACAGTGACAGTATTTAGTGCATTTATAATATTGTGAAACCATCACTCGTGTCTAGTTCTAAAGCATGTTTCACCCCCATCCCCGCTACAGAAAGAAGCCTGTAGCTTTTAAACCAGGACTCCTGACTCCACCCTCTGTCTGTAAGGGTTTGCTACTTCTGGCTATTTTATAAAAAAAAAAAGAATCACATGACCTACAATATTCAGTCACTGACGTCACTATAGCAATATTTTTTTTTAAGCATTTATCCACATTGCTATGTATATCAGTAGTTCATTTTCTTTCCTTTTCTTTCTGGGGTGATAGTCCATTGCATAGATATACCGCATTTTTAACATTCTAAGGAACTTTCTAAGTTTCTTTCCACATTAGCAGCTCCATGTTCTGTTCTTGGCAACAATTTGCATTATCTAATTATTATAGATACTCTAGAGAGTATGACCAGGCATCTTATTGTGGTTTTGATTTGCCTTTCCCCAAGGAGGACTAGTCACGCTGAGTGTTTTGTGGTGTATTTGTTGCACATTTGTCTACCTTCTTTAAAGAATATCTATCCAAGTCCGTAGCCCACTTTCTAATTGAACTCTAAAAAGTGATATTTGTTCACCAAACCATTCATAGCTGTGTGTATGTAAAAAGCTTGTGGGCCTGGGTGGTGGTTTGATCTCAGCACTTGGGAGGCAGAGCAAGTGGATCTCTGTGAGGTAGATGCCAGCCAGACTGATCTACAAAGCAAGTTCCAGGACAACCAAGGGCTACATAGAGAGCACAGAGAAGACCCTGTCTCAAAAGACCAAAAAAAAAAATTGTGTGTGTGTGTGTATGTATGTGTGTGTGCGTGTTCCTGGGGAGTGAGGTGTATGTGTGTATGTGTACTGTGGCTTAACGGGGCTTTTCCAATTCCTCCCCCATGGCATTAATTTGTTTATGGATTTGGGAAGAGCTGGGTTTAACCCACGCATGCCGGGCAGTAATCACCACTTAGCTGCAGCCCCGACCCCCACCTCACCCCCTTTTTTTCTACCTTCTGCCGGAACTGTAATATACACCTCACTGTTGGACACAGGGTCTCTCACTGAACCTGGAGCTCATAGATTCAGCTGGACTGGAGCAAGATCCAGAGATCTCCTGAGCTCTGCCTTTCCTTCACTGGGAGAGCAGCCATACATATCACACACGCTTCCTTCCATGTGGAGGCTGGGGCTCGAACTCTAGTCCTCATGTTCTTAGCCAACTGAAGTGCCTCCTTAGCCCCTTTGGTGGTCTTTTCTCACAAAGAGGACAAAAACAGATCAACGCCCTGACTCGCTCTCATCAGGACTCTCTTACAACACAAGGGTCAAGCTCTTCCTTTGTGTCTGCTTTCTAACACACTTCAGATAGTAATCAAAGTCTTACTGAGTCCGTACTATATGTTTACTGTGTCCTTACAGGCTTAAGTACTTTATCTCTATTAAATTATTGAATCTTGGTGATCATGCAATGGGATGCATTTCATACAGAAGAAAAACCACTACTACCTGCCTCCAAGTCACACATTAAGAAAATGAAAGACCTGGCATTTCCCTAAACCCAACTCGGATAGACGCTGGGAAATGCAAAATGGAATTGGCTTAAAGTAGTGTTGAGTTCAGATTTCTTTTGTTTTGTTTTGGCTTGGGTTATAAGCTCTAATAGGTGGTTTTCAGGTCAGTGTAAGGAGGGATCTGAAAGCTGCTGGGACAGGAAGATAAGCTGTTTTAGGCAGGACTGAAATGTTTTCCAGACAGCTAGTCAACTGAGAGTATTAAAAGATTACCCACAAACACCGAAGAGGGCTTGACAACAATGTGACCCCCTCAAAAAGAAATGGACAAGTTTCAGCAAAATACTGTATGAGTTTCCAGTGATGAATGGGGGTCGAGGATGGAAGGTGTGGGCAGCTCTCCAGAGTGCTGAGACCAAGCTTTCTATAAAACAGTTACGGGGACTCTTCATCTCCTCATGCTGATGATTCATAGACATGTAACCAGATGCAAACTTAATGAAAACCAGGATTTTTTTTTTAACAGATAAAAGCTCTGTGGTCTAGCCTATATTTTAAAACAGAAGAAAAAAGCCATTCCAAATGCACTGGGTAAGGTTTCTCTTTTTTAAAAAAGTAAGACTCATTAAGAACAGGGTGTGTCCAAATTGTTGCCTAAAACATGCAAAGAAGCCTTTCATAATGTTATTGTCTCAAGAATAAATGTAACAGTAAAGCAAAGCCATGAACAGGCTTGAGTGTAGATGGGTTTTGGACATGAGATACTCCCCATCCCCAAAGCCTTCACTTTCTCTTTCCACTTGAACCCCTTTGTTTAATGCAAAAAAAAAAAAAAAAAAAAAAAACTTTTCCCTCCTAACTTCTTTGTAACTTTATAGCTAGAATTTAATACAAGAGCCTAGCAGTTAAATGACAGAAGAGAAACAAACAGTGGGGAGAGATTTAGAAAACAAGACCGATTCGGAGCAGAGAGCAAAATTAGCAACAGATAGAAAGAATGCCACCTGCCTCATACCGTGAGGTTCTGTGGCTCATGTCTGATATTAAGGAGTCCTCGTAAATGACCACCTATGCACACTTTTTAAAAAGTCTTAGTAGACATAGCGAGCACAGAGTGTAGCTAACATAAGTATGAGAAGCAGCGTTGAAACTCACCTCTGTGAGGCAGAAACCACAATCAGATATTCCATGCCTACTTTTGCATATCTATTTTTTCAGAAAAATTTAAGGATTATGTTGCAAATGAAACAAGAATTTCTAGCTTTATTGCTTTATTGGACCATAACATCTTTCCATTGGTCCAGATTTTCTTGAGAGAGACCAACAAGACATTTTTGTTTTGTTTTGTTTTGTTTTGTTTTGTTTTGTTTTGTTTGACACAGGGTATTATCTCAAATTCACCATATGGGATTGGGTTTTGCCTTGAAGGGTAAGCATGCTTGTTACGCATACAAGAGGACCTGACCTCAATTTCCCAATTCTCACATAAAAAGCTAGGCTCCGCCGCCATGTGCCCTTGTAATGCTGACACTGTGAGGATATCAGTGACACTCATAGCTGTCAATCCAGCTCCTGGTTTTGTTTTTTTTTTGTTTTTTTTTTTTTTTGGTTTTTCAAGATGGTTTCTCTATGTAGCCCTGGCTGTCCTGGAACTCACTCTGTAGACTAGTCTGGCCTCAAACTCAGAAATCCGCCTGTCTCTGCCTCCTAAGTGCTGGGATTAAAATCGTGCACCACCACTGCCCGGCTAGCTCCTGCTTTTAAGATGGAGACTGTTTATAAGATGGAGAGCAGCTGGCCTTCATGGTGAACACACATGAACATACCTCCTCTACCCCCCCATAAATACTTCCTCAAACACCATACGTTGAGGATGACCTAGAGCTTCTGATCCTCCTGCCTTGGTCTCCATGTGGTGGGAACGTAGCCATGTGCTACCATGCCCAAGTTTTTGCAGTACTAGAGATGGATGGACCCAGGCCTTTATACAAACAATTCAACTACTTTTTTGACTGAGCTACAAAAAATTATTTTATGTTATTTTTTTCCCCTATGAATGAGTCTTTTATAGTTTGGCTTGTTTCTGGGTAACATTTTGTTTTTTAAACAGGGTTTTTCTGTGTAGCCCTGGCTGTCCTGGAACTCGTTCTGTACACAAGGCTGAACTCAAACTCAGAGACCTATCTGCCTCTGCCTACCAAATGCTGGGATTAAAGGTGTGTACCACCACCACCCAGCTGATATTTTTTTTTTCTGAAATAAAAAACACAGTCTATTAAACAAAAGGAAAGAAATAAAAGGCAGCAGAAGTCAATAAAGTCTTTTCTTAAGTTTAACCAAATTGCTTGTTGTTTCATTAAGGAAGTTATTGAATGATACTCATATCAAAGGTAAGTAGGAATAATTATAGCAAGCTGCAAGAGGGAAGAGAGGTTAAAAGGCAATTAGGAGAGGTGTCCTCACAGAGCTGGGTTTGAACCCATGCTATAGAAAAGTGACAGGATCAGTGTCTTAGGGTTTTACTGCTGCAAACAGACACCATGACCAAGGCAACTCTTATAAGGACAACATTTAGTTGAGGTTGGCTTACAGGTTCAGAGGTTCAAAGCCCACACCCACAGTGACACACTTCCTCCAACAAGGCTACACCTCCTATAGTGCTGAAAGAGTTAAAAATTTTTAAACCTTCCACAGATGGAGTCAAGAGTACAGATCAGCTTGTTTTGAGCTCTGGGTCCTAGGAAACTAGCTATCCACAAGACAAAATAAGTAAGATAAGAGTTCAGAGCTGGGAGTTCAGGACAGCTTGACCAAGCGCTATGGGTACCAGGAACTAAAAACTAACCATAAGATAGAGTGAATAGGGTTTGAGCTGAGAGTTCAAGTTAGCGTGCCTGTGCACCCTGGATACCAGGAACTTGGCTGACCACAAGATAGATGGCTGATTACGTATAGGCTCTTAGAGAATAGCCTGTTCCTTGTACCCTGTCACAAACTAAATAATGGGCTGGGACTTTCCACAGGTACTCTCCAATAGCCCTCCCTTACTCCCCCTGGGTTGTGGTTCCCCCCCTGAGTTGTGGTTTTGGGCTTTAAATTCTCTCTGTCTCCAAAGCCCCGGGGTCAGACCCCATTGTGCCTGTGTGAGCTACAGGTCTTGACCTCAGTATACTGATTAAAATATGCCTCTTGCTGATTACATCAAGTTTGGTGTCTTACAGTTAATGGGTGGCCTCGAATTCCCGAGCTTGGGTGAGGTCCTCCATTCGTGGGGGGCCTTACAGTGCTACTCCTTGAGCCAAGCCTATTCAAACCACCACAGTCATAGATAGAGGTTGATGGGCAGAAAGAATGAGAGAGCTCTCAGATATCATGGGAGCAGAAAACAGAGCCACTCTGAGGACAAGAAGGAAGTCAAGAATATGTCTTCCTGAACAGAGCAAAAAAGAGGGACCCTCCAAAGTAAGCGGGGCAAAAGGCTGCAGTGTTACAAAGTACAGGGCAGAGGAGGGTCCTGCCTTGTGAGAAAGAAAAAACTTGTGGGTCAGAAAGTCTAAAGGTGAAAATCTTCTAGAAGAGCATTTGGACCTCAAAAAAACCCCAAGATGGCTCATTGAGTAGAAGAAGTGTTCGTCGTCAAGCCTGCAGACTTTAACTTTGAGGTAAGTCTCCAGAGCTCAAGGTAGAAGAGAACTGACCATCCAAGCTGTCCTCTGATCCCTATGCACCTGAGCATGCCAGCTTCAACATACACCACACACAAAGGTATACACAATAAATGTGTGCACTTGAAACACACAAACAAAACCCGAAGGCTGTGTTGGTAACAGCCTGGATGAAAATCCACAGGCCACTTTTGAACGGTACATCATCAGAAGCACGTTTTTGCCCTGATGTTTGCTTTTGACAGTGGGGAATGAGAGATGGGTGCCATCTACACGGGGTGTTGGAAGCCTTCCATACAATTTGTGTTCACACTGGCTCAGTAAATGATCATGCCCATCTCCATCATGTGATTGGCAGCAAGAGGAGTCAAGTACACCATTCTGCCTGTCTCTCCCCCCCTCCATCCCTCCCCACTCCTTTCCCTCTCTCTCCTTTTCTCTCTTTCTTCCTCTCCACCCCACCCCTTTCTCAAACACACACACACACACACACACACACACACACACACACACACACATTGCATTTATTAATCTGTTTCTAAGTCTTGGGTGCCTGTGTACTGGGCTGTCACTGCAAGTGTCTGAATAATGCCAATAGCTATATATTTGTGATAGCACATGCTAGGTGCTGCACTTCACTAATGTCTTATTTTACTCCTAAGTTAGTGCCGCAAGTCAGGCATTCCCAGTCTGTGTTTTGAAAGAAAAAACTCAAACTCAGCTTCATGACACTGCCTCCCACACCACCCCACACCTTCCCAGGGCTTTGGAGGGATGAATTAAAACTCGGAGCCTAGCTCTGTGGACACGAAGCTGTGGTGTTATAAAGTCACATACGAAGTGTTTTGCTGGGGAAGACAGGAGAGCATTAGATGCTCGAATTACTTAGTGGTGGCATTCCGGCAACCTCACATCTCTGCCTAAGGGGGAGTGAAAATGGGAGGCTCTGGGGGTGAGCTGAGGAAGAGAAGCATGGAAATATCTGTCATTCTGGGTCTTATGAGGCAGTAAAACAAAACAGCATTCAGACAGCCTGGCTTTGGCCCCGTGTCGACAGCATACTACATTTCTTCCATGATGTGTCAGGCACTATGGGGGAAGTACTTATTTCTCATACATAATAAGATACTGTTTCCCTCACAGCTCAAGCCTGGGCACAGTATCACTTCTACAGAATGCCCTAAGCAACCATTTAATAAACACAGCTATTATGACCATTGTTTCTTCTTCCTGTCCATGTTATATGAGGCTGTACTGTACATTCATCTGTCTACTCTCTTGAGCTGGGACGTTGTCCAGGGCAGGCACGGCCTTGTTCTTGAAGTCTTCCTCCTGAGCTGTGCCTGGCACTCAGTAAACATTTGTTGAGTGACTGCTTTACAAGAAAGTTGGCCTCCAGTGCAAGGTTCTGATGGATCCGAGGTTCTGCTTGGAGCTTTCACTCAGCATTCCTGTTCCTCAGGGGAGTGGTGGGCCAGTCCTTTGAAGCCACAATGTTAAAAAAACACAGAGTTTTGGTCATTTTGTGTACGGTATTTGGACATAGGAAGACAACTGTGATACCCTTCAGAGGTAACTTGATGGAGATGTACTTTTTTCTTAAATTTATCCTTGGGGTGGCAGTTGGCTTTATGCAGAACTTGAAATTGAACCTAAGGCCTGTGACAGGCAAAGGCTTTATCGTTGAGTTATACACTCAGACTCCTGATTCTCTTGTTCTTAAAAATCAAATTATAATGAATAATAAACATCTGAAATGTATTTTGCATGTTTATGATGATAATTTTTCAACAAAATTAATTTAAATACAATAAAGGAGAGGGTAAGGAGAAAGAAAGGAGGGGAGTTTCTCCTGACTGTTTTATTATTTTATTTTCCAAAACTTATATGTGGTTGGATGGTTGACTGTAGATCTGAAAATAACAACCTCAAACCCCAGCCCCTAGTACATTCTTATGTTAGAGAGTAGAGGTCTCCTGTTTTGCATTGATGTGCATAATACAAATTAAAGAGAATTAATTTTGTACTTCTTGGTTTAGTAATCACCCTTAAAAACAGTTCTGGTATGTTTATGATTGGGAGGCAGTGTTTATTTCATTACTTTCTCTCTGACTAAACCCACAGATTTCTCTGAAATACGTATTATTAGCATTTATAAATCAAACCTATTGTAACAATAGCATGCAGCACAAAACATGGCCGCCAGCAAATATGAGGCTTCATTTAAATGCCCTTCTACAACATGAGAAAGAGTTTAGCCACTGGGACTTGTCCCTCAGGCAGGCCTCTCCTGAAGTAGTTTATATGTGTTCTTTTCTTAAGAAATTGCAAGTCTAGGGCCAGAAAGTTGGCTCAGATGTTAAGAGCACTGGCTGCTCTCCCAGAAGACCTTGGTTCAATTTCCATCATCCACTGGGTAGCTCATAACTATCTGCAACTCCTGTTCCAGGGGACCCAACGCCCTCACACAGACATGAACACAGTCAAAACATCAATGAACATAAAATAAAAATAAATTATTTATTTAAATTGCAAGTCTACATTTAAAGACAATTTGACAATTTGAACACATGATATTTAATTTAAATCATCTGATTCTTATCATTCCAACATGTAAGAGCACTAATTTGAATGTTAACATCGAGTGGGGCTGCATGGGCATTTGATGTGAGCATAAGCTGAGAAGGAGCTGGAGAGCGGGCTCAGCACCTAGAAGCACTTGCTGCTCTTGCAGAGGACCTGAGTTTGGTTCCCAGGACCCACATCAGGTGACTCAAAAGTACCTGTGACTCCAGCACCAGGGAAGCTAATGTCTTTTTTGGCTTCTTTGGGTATCTGCGTCACACACACACACACACACACACATTTTAGAATATTTTTTTTAAAAGATGAAGACAAGTAGAAAACAATCATTAGCAGAAGGTAACCTTTATGTCTGAGAGACAAGGGCATGCCCTTGATGAGGGGCTCCTTCTCTGAACACAGAACTGCTACTACAGATGAACAGATGGAGCCACTTATGTTGGCCTCACCAGCCAGTCAGCAAGTCCTTCTCTCTCTCAGACCTACCAACAACTTCATAAGCGACCCTAACTTTCAGTAATGCTGAGTCCTCAGCCATCTGATAGGGTCTGTTCTAGATATGAGTGCACCAGAGGTTTAGGGTTTGTTTGTTTGTTTGTTTTTCTTCTGTCTGATCATGGAAGACGTTTCTTTCTGGGAGAAGAGCAGGTGTGCTGTGATTTTCTCAAAATGATTATTGATGAATTGACCAACAATAAGAAAACATTCTCATGCCCTTGTTGGTGGTATCCTGTTCTCCTTATCCCTCAGCCGCTGAGGGCTAGAAAGGGCTTGTGGCTAGTCCCACATTTGCACTTGGCCCCATGAGCTTACCACTACAGACTTATGCTCCTTTTACGTCTCAGATACAAGTCTCTTAAAGTACCTCATATCGTTCATCTGGATCCTTAGAATTCTAGCCTTTGGAAACATTTTATACCTAATAGCTCACTGGGTGTTTGAACATGCCATTGACATTTCAATGGATTTAAGGATTTTAAAACAACCAGTTTCTAAAAATATCCCTACTTATAACACACATGTGCATAAATTTGTGTTGCCCTGTGCCTCCATTCATACACCTGAAAAAGAGAAAAAACAGTTGCATAAAAATCCAGAAATATCACTTCTTTACTCACAAGAAAATTGTTGGCTAAGGTTACATGTATGTGTGTATGTAAGAGTATGTGTTAATAAATTCTGCATGTATATTCATAGGTCTACTCAAGTGTTTTCAAGTGTGTAAAGTGTATTCAGTCATGTATGTGTATAAGTATTTCATGCATATGAAAGCCAGAGAAACCCTCCAGTGTAATTAATCACATGCCATAAGTACTGTAATTCACTGATTTTTGACACAGGGTCTTTCCTTGGCCTGGAACTCATAGCATAGGCTAGCATGGTTGAGCAGAGACTCACCAGGGATCTGCTTGTCTCCACTTTCACAGCTCTGGAATCAAAGGCACCCGCGGGCCACCCCACCTGGATTTTGAAATGTAGTTTCTGAAACATTTAGCTCTGGTCATGCTTGTTAGGTAACTGCTTTGTTGACTAAGCTACCTCCCCAGCCCTGTTAGCAAATTTTATAGGTGACTGACTATTGATTCTGAGCTCTTGACCTAAGACCAACTAAGTAGAATCATTTATGCTGAGTCCAGCACCACAGAGCCAAAACTAGGCTACTTATCTGCCCTTTCAAGAATTCTTAAGTTGTTTATCTGAACTTATAAGAATTTGAGTGAGAAATAGACACAATTTCAGGCAAGCCATTCTTGGGGGGGGGGCGTGATAAGAAAGGAGCCTCTGCTTTAACAAGAAATCAGTTTCACACTTTCTGCCATCCCTGGCCTCTTCTGTTTGTAAAGGCAGCCTTTGCTGAACTCATGGGAATACTCATTCTAGTCTTTAGGGTAAGGTGTTGCCATAGTTCAGGGTCACAAATGAAAGGCAACTATAGACCTTTAAATGCATTGGAATTCTTTTCTTCTGGCAATATGTAAGAGGTCTGAAAAGTTAACATCATTATATATGATACAAATGGAAACTAATATTCTACAATAAAGTTAGTGGTAGAACTAGTCTCCGAGTCACATCTTAAATGTGTGCAATGCCTGCTTGTATCAGGTGCCTGATAAATTATAGCTTTCAGATCCAAGTTAATGGAGTGGTGGGAAGGAATCTCTCCTCTCCCCATCCTCCCACCCGCTCTGCTCTCCTTTCCTTAAACATCTGGCGGTCCTTTGTAGTTCTGGACGATTTGATTTGGAATTCATTAGTAATAATTGATGTGCTTTCTGGAATTTGTTTAAACAGTTAATCATGCGGTGGGTTACTGAACCAAAGAAATTGTTCAAAAGGAGCCCGCCAATCTGGTGAATAGAGATGGGCAATTGCAGAGCTCTGAGGCCTGAGGCTTTGGGAGGCTGCTTCCTCCTGCACCTCGGCCACTGTGGGCAAAGGAGCTTGGATGGCACAAAGCCAGAGAAACCACAGAAGTGTAAACAGCAACATGTGTTTTCATGACTAAAGGGGACGTATCTGTGCAAAGAGCTGTGCTTGGCATGTGAGAAACTTAAAGCTGGGTTAAGGAGAGTCCATGGTGGTGTTCCTATCCAGGGTGGGGACGCTGTTGTATGGCCACGCTGGATATAGGACTCTTCTAGGTTTTTGGATTATGAACTCTCTTCAATAATCTGATGAAGGCTACTAATACCTGGCTGTGGGTCTCTCTCTCTCTCTCTCTCTCTCTCTCTCTCTCTCTCTCTCTCTCGTGTGTGTGTGTGTGTGTGTGTGTGTGTGTGTGTGTGTGTGTGTATGTTTATAATGTATAACTTGGTATACAATTTCAAATACAGACTCCTGTCCCATGTCTAATATCTCAAATTATGTAATAGTAGAGCCAGTTGCAGTAGCACATGCTTATATTCCCATCATCCTGGGGTGGGGTAGGGTGGGGTCGATGGCCATACAGCAGCCTCTTCAACCTGCTTAGGAACAGCTTCATGGACCCTCTTTATCCCAGATTTCAACTTCTGACACACCAACTTCTCACATAGTTCCCAGGGGGAAAGGCGGGGAGACCCATAGTTCAAGGCCAGCTTTGGCTACCTAGCAAGTGAGAAGCAAACCTGAGCTACCTAAGACCCTGCTGGGAAAACCCATTCACAAACAACATAAATAAATACAAATGTACATTCAAAACAAAACCTTTGGGTCTAATCCTCAGAACAGCAACAACAACAACACCCCCCCACACACACACACATGGTGGGGGAGTTCTACGTCTCTACTAGGGAAAGGCTCTCACTATCTAGCCCAGGCTGGCCTCAGCTTCCTGGCTCTCCTGCCTAGCCTCCCACCTCCTGAAATTATAAGCACGTATTTTCACTGTATTTGGTGAAAAACGGATTTCTTTTTTCTATTTTTAAATGTTGAGTAAATATAATATAATAGCCCAGTCAGATGCTAAAAGAGTCTCTCGAGGATAAGCTTTAACTTCTGTCCTTTCCTTATAAGGACCAGCACATTATAGGCCACAAGGGGCCTGTGGGTAGACCTGTATGCCTAGCCAAGAACACATCTCTAGAAAGTCTCTCCTTTATGTCTGGAACTCAGATTTTCTCTGTTTATCAAATAGGCACTACCAATAATCCAATATACTTTTAGGAAAAGTCCAAAGTAGTTTAATTATGTATGGAATTTATCGATACTTAAATCCACATGAAGTATTTTATTGCTGTGAAGAGACACCATGATCATGGCAACTCTTGAAAAGGAAGACTTTTCATTGGTGCTGGCTTACAGGTTCAGAGGTTCAGTCCATTATTGCCACGGTGGGGAGGATGGCAGCATCCAGGCAGACATGGTGCTGGAGAAGGAGCCGAGAGTTCTACATCTTAATCTGAAGGCAGCAGAGAGAGACCGTGGGTCACACTGGATGTAGCCTGAGCGAGCATGTATGACCTCAAAGCTCACCTCCACAGTGACACACTTTTTTCAACAAGGCCACGCCTGCAAATATACTGAGACTCTCTATGGGCCAAGCATTCAAGTACGTGATTCTGTGGGGCCTGTATATAGTTTAACCACCATCTGTGTTCATGGTCTCGAAGACCATTTTATCCCTAGTTTGGCTCACTGTTCTTAAACTCAAGGACAGTTTCTTAAAGCCACTATACCAATGTCACAACTAACACAACATAACAATAATTTTATAATACCATCTACTATCCTAATTCCCCAATTATTCCCCCAATGGTTATTTACAGTTCTTTTTAATCAGAACCCAGCAGAATCCATTCATGGGATGTGTTTGTGCCCTCAGTCTGCAGCATCCCCTACTATTCACTGCACCTGTGTGGCCAGGGCCTGTTACCTTGAGGAACATCACATGCGAAACAGGAAAGGAAATAAGACAAAGTGAAATGGTTCTTGATAAGTTATTTCTGCGCTGGTGAAATGAGCCAGTTCAAGCCATCTTAAAATATATATAAATGCAGGCTTATTGGGAAACTGCTCTCCGGTGGGTAAGTTCACTTGGCCCCAAGGAAGGAGGCCAGGAAAGTCACTGTGGGAGGGAGATGGAAGGGAGGGGGAAGAGAAAGAAAGAAAGAGTACATGCAGAGAGAGTGAGAGGAGAGGGGAGAAAAGGGGTGGAAAGACCAAAATGTCTGGATTATATAGGGAAGAGGCTGTGGGCAAAGGACAAAAGCCTCTCCCTAGGCTGGAGAGGTCAGGGTAGAAGGACAGGTACACCAAGTAGAGAATGAGGGATGCTGGGAGAACCTGGAGGCCAAGCCTGCTTTGGTATGTAAGATATGCACCTCAACCCATTGCCTTGGGTCTGAAACCCAACAGTTCTGGATGCAGAGAGCCCAGATATGTGACTGTTGTTTCCTGTATGGGGTCCTATGTCCTTTAACTGCCATGCAACTGGACCGTTGTCCACCACACTTCCATGAATGATTCTGCTTCCATTATAACATCTAAACCATCTCACATTTCATTTTGAGCTGCACACAGTGACCTGTGTTCTTGTCAAAACCTCTGATGATGTAAATTGAGCTGGTGTCAAGACTACACAGGACTGAAAAGCTTCTTCCCCAGCTGCATCCTGTCTGCTGTCACCTAGAACTCTGTGCCCTCTGCATGGCTCACGGTGTGGCACTCATGAGAGTCAAGGGGTGACCTTTGGGTTCTGCCATTTCTGGCCACACAAAGACAGCACAAGGTAATCTTTAGACAGGTAACCCCCTCCTTTCCCACTCTCAGACTTAACAAAGAGTCAAGGAGAGACATTTGCTGAAAAGAGAAAGAGCCCTCGGGAGACGGGGACATTGGTTCTCTTTGCAGCCACACTGGGCTTCTCTCTGCTTTTTTTAAGATGGTGCTTTTATCTGAGAAGCCATATTGATGTCCCACCCACTGCTGTGAAAGGTCTGCTTCCAGCTTGCCCTGAAGGGGCTTCCATAAGCATTTCTTTTTCTTTCTTTCTTCCTTCCTTCCCCCTTCCTTTTCCACTCTTTCTCTTTTTACTACTCTTTTCCTTTTTTTTGTTTCCTTTCCTTGTTTCATTTCTTTTGTTCATCCTCTGTTTCTGTCCATTGTCTGTCGAGCTTTTTCCAGCCTTATCTTCCCCACAGACAGGAGAACATTCTGGATGTTGCTCTGGAGGTGTGATCAAAGCATTGCAGAAACTCAGAGCTAGCAGAACCTGAGACAAAGACTCAGAAAAGCTGGATTCTCTTCCTGACTTTGTCATTAATATCTGTGTCAGGCAGCATGAGATGAAAGACACGAATGTGCTTTGAAAACTGAAACAGAGTACAATTGTCTGTTCCTCCCCAACTCCTACTGTCAGATTTCGATTGAGGATGCCTGACAACGGCAGGAACATCGCAGACGGCCTGTGCTGTGACCAGCATCGGATCCTCTCAGCCTAAAGACCTCTTTTTTTTTTTTTTTAGGCTTAAAAGAGCCCATTTATAGCAAGAAACCCTGAAGAATGTGTGTGATATCAGGCACGCCATGAAACCTGAGAACCCAGAGACTCCTGAGCTCAGTTAGAAATCAAGATCAATGTTGTCATTTCCAAACCATTGTTCCATTTAAATCCATGCCAAGGTTTATGACCATGATGAGTGACTTGTGCCACTGGGTCCAGCCTGAATCCATGAAAACAGAACCACAGTAGACACTCTTATCGATAACTACATTCCTGAATGGGCTGGAGCCGATGTCTCTGATAAGGGCCCATCCCAATAAAACAAACTTCAGGGAAGAAAGGGGACTTTTACACACTGCCAACTCACTGTTTCAAAGCACCCAAGCATTTAAGCCCTCTCTTCCTTTTGGATGTTTCCAGCCAAAACATACAAAGTGCAGTAGAATAAACAAAATAGAACCTGTTAGCAGCAGTGACAATTGAGGGCAGAGTGTCACCATGTGGTCACCAATCTGCCAACACCAGCATCTCATGTCATCTTGATAGAAATGCAAGTTTCAGAACCTACCCAAGATCCAGAGTCAAGTTCCATGGAGGATGAGTGGAGAAGAGGAGTAGAGGTAGAGGGAAGACCCCCCCCCCCAAAAAAAGATCTTTTTACAAGAGGTGTTTTAGTTTTGTCTAGTGATCAAACTCAGGCCTTCATACACATCAGGCAAGCTCTCTGCCACATCAGGCATTTTATATTTTTAATTTTCCCCAGTTGTCCTAATTACTGTGATGAAATACCATGACTAAAGCAACCGGGAGAGGAAAAAGTTTATTTGGTTTATACTTCTATAACAGGGTTCATCATTGAAGGAAGTCAAGACAGGAACTGAAACAGGATAGGAACCTCAAGATACAAGCAATGCACAGACTATGGAGGAGTGCTGCTTACTGGCTTGCTTCTCATGGCTTGTTCATCCTGATTTGTATTAGAACCCAGAACCAGCAGCCCAGGGGTGGCCCCACTCACAATGAACTGGGCCCTCCCACATTACTCACCAATTAAAAATGTGCCCTACAACCCCATCTTACGGAGGCATTTTCTCAATAAAGGTTTCGTCCTCTCGGATGACTTTAGCTTGTATCAAATTGACATAAAACTAGCCAACACAATTGACTCCTTGTTAATTTAACACACAAATACATCACTGTAAAGCCATAACCTTTTATTTCTTGTTCATTCCCAGGATTACACATTAATATAAGTATCACACTATAAAACATTTTACAAACTTAAAAAGTCCCACAGTCTTGCAAATTCAAACACTCAAAAAAATTCAGTGTGTTTTAAAATCAAAAGTCTCTCATCTGTAGAGTTCTATAAAATAAAAAATAAATACTTTCCTTTTTCAAGAAAAAAGAACCAGGGAACTGTCACAATCAGATCACAGCAAAACTAAGTTCCAATAGTGTAAATTACTCAATGTCCAATATCTAAAATTCACTCACAATCTTCTGGGCTCCTCCAAAGGGTAAGGGTCACCTCTCTGACTTCACTCTTTGAGCACACACGGCTTGTCTTCTAGCCTGAGAATGCTTCCACTCCATACCTGCTCCTGGCTGCCCTTGGTGATTGTCCCATGATACTGGCATCTACAAAATGCTGGGGTTTTCTGCTGCAACTGGACTACACTTTCATCAATAGTCTCTCCTGGGTTCTCTTCCTAAGTTTCAACTTCTCTACATGACTGGGCCTTCAAAACCTGTATCTGGGAGACTCCTACATATGACGAAGTTTGAGTGACAGCACATAATACAGCTTTGACCACCTCTAAACATAGCTTTTATGTGCTAACTCTGAGGAAACACTTCCCAGAACATTTCACCTCAATGATGTTGATCTCTTCTTAAGCTGATTTCTCAGCTCCAGCTAACCAGCATCAAGTATTTCAGTAACAAAAGTGTTATTTCAGTAGTTCTGGTATCTTGTTAATCACAGATGATTCTTCAGCCCCAGCTAACCAGAGCCACAGATATTTAACTCAAAATAGAAAATGCTCCTATTTTACACACACACACACACACACACACACACACACACACACACACACACGCACACACACACCGAGGGGTGAGGGTGGGGGGAAGAGAAGGAAAAAAAGAGAAATTGCAGGGCTCTATAACTTCCCTTTGAAATTTTCACAAACCAATTTCACAAACCAAGCCTCCATCATCTGCAGTGTTCTCAATATGTTCATCTTCCAAGCTCCCATAGAACAGCTCACCAAGCTTTGAACCCTCAGTGGCTTTTATCTCCTAAAGTTCCAAAGTTCTTCCACAATCCTCCCCAAAACAACATGGTCATGTCTGTCACAGCAATGCCCCACTATCCTGATACCAATGTCTGGCCTAGTTAAGGTTACTATTGCTATGATGAAATATCATGAACTAAGCAACTTAAGAAGGAAAGGGTTTATTAGGCTTGCACTTCCATATCACTGTTCTTCATCAAAGGAAGTCAGGACAGTGACTCAAGCAGGAACCTCAAGACAGGAACTGATGCAGAGGCCATGGAGAAGTATACTTAAAAGTTACTCTTCCTGGCTTGCTCATCCTACCCACAATAGACTGGGCCTTTCCCTCATTAATCACCAATTAATAAAAGACCTATGGGCTTGCCTACAGCTCCATATTATGGAAGCATTCTCCCAAAAGAGGTTTCCTCCTCTCGTATGACTTTAGCTTGTGTCAAGTTGACAGAAAAAAAGCCAACGTACCAGTGTATTCCTTCTGGGCATTTATGACATCTGTTAAGTGCATTTGTCTTTTATCAGCACTGTAAGAAATCACCATATCTTTACAGACTTAGCACAACATCAATGTGTTAGCTTGCAGCTCTGTAGATCAGTGGTGTTCTGAGGGTCTCATAGAACTAAAGTCTGGATGTTGCCCTGCTACATTCCTATCTGGAAGTTCTAGGAGAATCTGTTTTCTTGGCTCTACCAGTTCTTCTGGGTGCGGTGCGTTCAATGCTCTGAGCTGCTTTCCCCCATATTCTACGTCCTAACAGTGGGCCCTGTGCCCTCCAAGAAACCAGGTCTGATTCTCTTGTTAGAAGATAACTGAAGAGAAAAACTCTTAAGAGCCTAGGAAAAAATCACAGAGTCTTTATTCACTGCTGCCAGGACTGTTCGAAGAGTAATGGGAAACAGTCCCCAATTCCCATTTGTCTGGGTTTTTAAAGACAAAAAACACAACTATTGTGTGTATACATAAAGGCAGCTGTGGACTTTTACAGCAAGTGCTGTTTTAGAAGCACAGAGATAGCAGTTAAATGGGCATACAGTTAGCCGTTAGCTCAGGGTCACATTGTACAGGAAATTATGGCTGGCCAAGAACCAATTTACCTTAGGAATTTATGGTAGGTCTGAGTGGCCAGAGACCACTTCTACCCCAAGATCATTTTTGTTTGTTTGTTTTTTTGTGTGTGTTTTTCAGTCTAGATTGGAAGTGTTTCTGCTGATGTAAGATCTTTTAGCATCTCATCCTTCTTCCCTGAAATTCAGGAGTCCCTCTACTAGATGACCGAGTCATTCAAGGACTCTTTACAGATAATCCCATTTTTGGTTTTTGCTTCTGCTGATATGGCAGAATCAGGTTTATGAGCCACACTATTGTTGTTATTGTTGTTACCCTGAAATTTTCATATAGGTGTACAGTTTATCTTGATCGTGTCTACGCCCTATTCCTTCCTTCCCCAAGCTCCCCCATGACCAGATCTCCCTTCAAGCTTCATGATTCCCCACTCTTTTTGTAACATACTAAGCCCAGTTAGTACAGTCAATATTCACATAGATATAGGGCCACCCACTAGAGCATGGAGTAACCTAGCCAGTGTCACCACCCAGAGAAAGGTGACTTTCCATTCCCAACAGTGATCTTCTGCCACTAATTCCTTAGCTAGGTCTGGAACCTCAGGAGCTCCTCTTCCATTCACCCATAGCTCATCTGTGTAACAATCATGTCTTGTCCAGAAGGCAGCATGTCATAGGGCCCTTTCCCATTCATTAGATGAGCTACACTCTTAATATCTACAAAGAGACATGTGTGTGTGTGTGTTTGTGTGTGTGTGTGTGTGTGTGTGTGTGTGTGTATGATGGAAGACTCATTTAAAAAGTACTATTGTTACTATTAGATAAAAAAACTTATTAAACATGTAAAACATACAATAACATGATATTTTTTAAGATCTCTGCTTTAGAAAAACCTATTTGATGAAATTTTGTTACTTAAAAGACAGATCACATACGAGGCAATATTACAAGATGTGCTATTCAGATGCCTCTGAAGGATGCTCTCTGGGAAAATAAACAGGACAAATAAGATTACAAGTTTTGAAGTCTCAAATATTACTTGCCTAAAGGAATACTCCTCAAATTCCTGCATCTAATGTGTAATTACTCTAAGTTTGGAATTAGCTATAAGGTTTTAAGCCGGTGTTACAGAGTAGGGTGGGTGGGAAGCAGGATTCTCATAAAGTTGGAGGCACAGCCAGGAAGCACATAAGCAAGGGAGCCAGCTCTCCTTTGAGGAACATGTACTGTTGCTTCTACAAAGGGAAGAACAAGGCTTTTCCACAAGCAATTGTAAGATGTTCAGTACAAAAGGTTATGAACCATAGCCTGACACCCACCGAGAGAATAGTGTAGCTGACACAGAAGATTTAGGAGTTTCTCAAATCTAAAACAGGGCACAAAAAATGCAGTTAAAAGAAGCTTAATACGTGGCAAATTATGAAATGACAATTTTCTTTGAAAATGTGAATCCAACACAGAAATATTTATGGCAAGACCTAATTTTATAACAGACTTTAGAGATCAGTAAGGTGGCAGAAGACTTGGCAAAAGAAAATAATGTGGATTTTTATTTTGACTTTGAATCAAAACTGCATTCTTTACTGGGGAGCAGATGTTTAGAGGGAGCTGGGAGTAAGGCATTCAACAAAGAGGGTCATTTGTTTGAATTCCATACACAAAACCCAACCAACTAAAGGCCTCCTAAGTCTGCTCTTGGTGGCTACTCTCTCCTGGTGATGCAAAGCAAACACAGACAGCTACCCACACCAAAGGAGAGCCATGCCTGCCAGAGGACACAGCTCCAGATGGTTCTACAGTGTGTGGGTGGAAGCATTCCAAGCTACTGTACTCCAGAAGATGAACATTTCCGGGAATGGGGGTTGGGGAGGCTCAGGGTACTGCACTGTATACTAAGTTGCTGATCTCAGAGAATGTGAAGGCTTCTTTTCATAAAATCCTTTACCAACATATTCAGTATAAATGAGAAATTCAGCTTTTTTTTTCAAAAGGTCCCAGAAAACTCTATTAATTTGCCTCAAGATGTATAGTTTAACTTTATTGCTTTCTCTGTTTTTTTCTACTGGGCTGGTTTGTGGCATGTGTGTGCATGTATGCATGTGTGTGTGTGGAGAGCAAACCCTTCATGATAGGTAAGCACTGCCACTGAGTTTCCTAGTGAGACAGGGTCTCACTAGATCATTCAAATCTGACTTGTGGTCACTCCGTAGTCCCAACAGAGCTTAAACCCAGGGTCTTTCTGGTTTGGCCTCCAGAGCAGCTGAGATTCCAGGTCTCTTGGAACAGAGTAAATCTCTGTGAGAGAGACGAGGATTTTGTCTTCATTGACCTGGATGTTTCTAGAGGAAGAAACTTACTAAGCTGTGTAATTCCAGATTGTATCCTTATTTTAAAAGTGGCTATAAATGTATTTGCTTAGAAGACTTGAACAGCAGAGGAACACGAGGACTCCATGGATAATGTTCCTACCAGCGTCTAAAGTTAGGACACACAAGCCTGCTTCCTCAGAGTCTAGGAGGTCCTAAGGATATGGCTTTGACTGCCTTCATTCTCAAGTCATCCATCCTCAGTGAGTTTGTGCACTGGGCTTGTGTGCATCCCTTGAACTTCAGTCTCTTCTCACCTCAGAGAACTGGCTGAAGCTTTTCCTGCCTGAACACTGTCCTTCAGAACCCAAGATGGCTTCCACTCTGTGTCTGGCAGTGTCATCTCCATGGAGAGGCTTCTCTTGCCCCAACACAAGTGCCTTTACATCTATTACATCATCATCTCATTGTCTTTATGGCCTCCCTTTTTACATTCTGCTCAGTTCTCCACTTACTGCCCGTCTTCCCCAACATAAGAATGTGCTCCAATGTGTGGTGACACCTGCCTATAACCCCAGCCTCAGGAGATGATAAATTTAAGGTCAGCCTAGGCCAAATAGCAAAATCCTCTTGTTTTATTTTGTTGTTTTGATTTGTTTTGTTTTGTTTCGTGTTTTAGAGACAGGATTTCTCTATGTAGCCCTGGCTGTCCTGAAACTCACTCTGTAGACCAGGCTGGCCTTGAACTCAGAGATCCGCCTGCCTCTGCTACCCTGGGGTTAAAGGCATGTGCCACCACTGCCTAGTTAGGCCCTTGTTTTTTGTTTCTTGAGAGTTTGGCCCAATTTAGCACTAGACATTTGGTAATTAAACTATACAATGTATAAATAAAACTACATTTGGGCTATAAAATTTAATACTTACTGTTATTATTTTATTAACTGAACATGTGCTTACAGAGACTCTTTAGTCAGTAAGATCCTATAATAGACCAGAACTTACCAAAGAAGGCGACTTTCCATGTTTAAGGAGGTAGACAGGTGGATTTATATTTGATACCACAAGCTGGAATAAAAAAAATATATATATTCTTTTTTTTTCTGATTTAGGTTGACAATTTTTTTTCCCAATAGCTTAAACTCCTCATAGATACCTATATGCTGTAACCGTTACTTGACCAGAATGTGTACAGTTCTTTGTGTAGATTCATGGATCCCATTAAGAAATGAGTAGAGTCCAGGCTAAAGAAGCAACATTGAGAGTGAAGAGAAAGGGTGGATCTGTTTACTTCAGGAGAAGGATCACATCCCTCCTCTTGAAAATAGCACCGTCTATTTTCAGTTGAATCTATTGAGTCTTGGGGTCTTGGGAACAACTAGCCTGAGTTCAGGTTCTGGCTCATGTACCTTTGAGCAATTTGCTCAATTATTCTGTCTTCAAGTTTCCATATCTATAAAATATATATCTATTGTGTTAACTTCTCCTGGGAACACTTGAACAAATATCTACTCAGAGAGGGCATCAATGACCTTGACAAAACAGCTCCAGCCAAGTCTAGCTGGTAAAACGAAGAGTTTGAGATGACCTGAAGGAATATGGGTAAGCTGTTACTTAAAAATTGTAGGTGACCCCAAACAGCTGGATCGCAGAAAATCATAAGTAATGGCCTTTCCACGTGAGCTATGTATGAGCTATGTATGAGCATGTGTGCTTCCTCCAACTGTGGCCCCAAGTTCTAGGCACCCAGCTGTAGTATGTGTGTTGGGGACCAGTGGTGGTTCTGTGTCCTCCATTTCCTCCCTCAGGGTATCCAGGCACCATTGCACATCAGACTAGAAGGATGAAGCACAGTCCAGAATGGGTGGGGTCTGTAGGTTTGGGGTCTAGCTGGGAGTGATTGCAGGAGGGCGGCTTCTCCAAGGATTTTAGTGTTACAATTCTTTTAGATGATACCCAAGAAATAGCTCTTTTAGAAGATCTTCAGTGAAACAGCTGGTGAGCATACACCTTATTCATGTGACCAAGGGCTCTTTATGGGAGTGGGAAGGAGTTTTCAGGGTGAATGTAAAATCATCTGCTGGAGATTAACACAGTGTAGATGCCTCATTTGTAGGGAGGCAATGGATTCTAGGAATCCCACGTATTTGTTGGGC
Source organism: Arvicanthis niloticus (assembly GCF_011762505.2). Classification (NCBI taxonomy): domain Eukaryota; kingdom Metazoa; phylum Chordata; class Mammalia; order Rodentia; family Muridae; genus Arvicanthis; species Arvicanthis niloticus. Next base: position 30,435,331 of record NC_133433.1, on the reverse strand, counting down.
AAGTTCTTATGGAAAAAAGGAAGTTGAACTTGTAAGTTTGCCAAGGACTGTGTGACCTTCTTTATGTGGAGGGTGGGAGTAAGACTTCCTAGATAAGGTCAGAGAAGAGGAAGCCCTACTGGAAAAAGGAGTCTTCCATTTGTGCTGAGCTCGGAGGAGCTATCTGGACATGGAAGACTGCAACCTTAAGTAGCAGGGTTTCCCAACATGTGTGTGTGTGTGTGTGTGTGTGTGTGTGTGTGTGTGTGTATAAGTATGTGATGAGTATGTATATATGTATGTATATATACATATATAATATACATATACAATATATTATTGTATTATATATGTATACATTATATATACATATAGACATACACATATACATACACCACACAAACACATATATATTTCAGTTAACTTTTCATCTCCCATATATATTAGAACCTCACAATATCACCACTGGTTGGGACAGAATTATCTATAGCTGGCAGAGAGGTACAGTAAAGAGTGACTAGCATCACAAGTGAAATTCCGTTTTATTATTTAATTATTTTTATTTTATGCTTATGAGCATTTGCATACATGTATGCATGTGCACCACGTGCATTCCTGGTGCCAGTGGAGTCCAGAAGAGAGCATCAGACCACACCCCCAAAACTGTAGTTTGACAATTGCAAGCATATGAGTACTTGAAACTGAACCCAGGTCTTCTGTAAGAGTATCTAGAACTCTAAACATCTGAGTCACCTCTCCAGCCCCAATTAAGGTCCTTTTATGAGGAATGTCAACTGGTTTGATCTTGTTGAGGGACTTTTGTGGATAAACATAGCCGTTCTGATTAAGATTCCTGTGGTTGTCGTGATTGAAGGACAGTGCTCCACAACAGTGGAGTTAGCATTAATTTTTGCACTGGCGAGTTTAAATGCATCCCAAGAACTTAATGTAGTACACAAGTAGTTATCATCCTTGAAGTCTTAGGAAACTACCTTGCACATTTGTTTTATACTGACTTTTTTTCAAACCTAGGGGGCTTACTGCTTGTTATGCATACAATGTCCCTGACTAACTATTCCCACATCTTTTTCTCTGTGGTGACCATTTGCATTCAGTGTCCACCTTCTCTACACCTAAGAGCCTGCCTTGGATCGTGCTGTCCCCCAGATGCATTCCCAAATCTGAACTCAGCCCGCAGTACTCAGCTCTGCAAGGCGTAGCTCTCACAAAGCTCACTCTTGTCCCACCGTTTTGTCAACTGCAAACCCGTTTTGTCTCTTTTCCCTTCTTTATTCTGTCATTTGTGGAGTTCTCTCCCCTCCTTGCCTCCCTGATCTGCACTTCTTTTTTGGCCATGGAGTTCAAACTGATGGACTTCAGCACTGTCAAGGCTCCACAGTGTCACTTCTAACTCCCTAGTTGTTCACAGTACTTTCAACAAAGTGCTGATTGCCAACTCTGGTGACTATATTGTCCTGTGATTCTCCCTATTTGGATACTCTTGTTTCACTGCTCTTGAAATGTCTAACTTCATTAGAACCTGTGATGAATCATCTTCATTGTCAACTTGACTGGATTTAGAGACACTTTGGTACACACTTCTGAGTGTGTCTGTGAGGATGCTTCCGGTTTAACTTAGGAGGGAAAGACCCATCCTAAATGTGGAAGGCACCAGCCCATGGGCTGGGGAACACCAGAATTCATCTCTCTCAGCTTGCTAACTATGGATGCAAAGCAGCCAGCTTCCTCACACTCACACCCACCAGGATAGGCTGTGGGACCCAAGAAAGCCCTGTGTCTTGGGTGGATTCTGTCAAGCATCTTGTCACAGTAAGCCGAGAAGCATCCATGACAGCACTTCCTCCAGGCGATTCCTCCTAAGCCTCCCACCATGTGCACTGTCTTTCTTAGAAGGCTCCTTTTATTCTGATCATAATCTAGATGTTTCCATTTCTAAGGTCCCTTCTTCAACTCACTGCTTCTCCGAACACTTTTTTAGAGCAGTAGTGGCTGGTATTTTATTTATCTTTATGGTTGTAAGCACTACTCACATGCCCTCCAAGGTACACCTATGGATCTTTCTCCTTGAGCTTCAGATCTGTACACCCCACTGCCTCTGAACAGCTCTTTCCCACAATTCACTTGCATTTCAATATCTTTGCGTTCAAAACATAGCTCGGCCATTTTCTTTCTAAAACAGTTCATTTGTCTACTTCTTAATCTTTCCATTGGCAGTATTCCTTTTCTTCAACCACACAAATAGAAACCTAGCAACTCCTTGATGCCTCCCTGCCTTCCTGGCCAACCCTGTCCCAGCAATCACTTGCACTTGCTGAGTTTACCTTCCAACTCTTTCTGGCCTTTGTTTCCTCCTCATACAGTAGTCTGTGCTCTCCCTTTCTCTTGCTCCTCTTAGACCGCTAGGAGTCCTGGGGTGTGACTCCTGATTGCTTTCTTGCTGCTTGGAGTCTAACTTCTTTAACATGACCTTGAATTTTCCACCTGATAAATTCCTGCCACCGTTATATTCCCTCCTCTGTTTCAGACTTCACCCTTCAATGGCTTTGCTCTGCTTTCTCTCCCTGACCTGGAAAGCCTTGAGCATCCGTCTTGCCCACACCCACATTCACCAGCTCAACTCCACAGAAGACTACCCTTTGAAGTCTATTTTTGCTCCCCCTTGGGTTCTCAATCACAGCACTTATGCTGTTAGAATTTTCTGGTTGCCCCTTAGCCTTGCCCTTTCTACCATCATCATCTGCAGGATTGTGTCTGAGCTATCTTTCAATCTCTAACTCAGTTATCTGACAAGAATGGGTACACAAGTAATGTTGCTGGTTAAATGTGGAAGAAAGAAAGGAAAGAAAGGGGGAAAGAGGAGGAAAATAAGGGAGAAAGAAAGCATTATTGTGGTGGAAAACATAATTTTCAAATACAGTAAACTGACTAAATAAAGTGTAAAGAAAACATAAACATTCACTTTGTGTTAAAATAAAAAGAAATTGTAGGTCAGAATTCATTGGCTATCTTTTTTATACTTTTACTTCTACTATTTTGGTTTTTCAAAATAAGATTTCTCTGTATAACCCTGACTGTCCTGGAACTTGCTCTGCAGACTGGATTGGCCTCAAACTCACAGAGATCTACGTGCATCTGTCTCCCGGTGCTGGGATTAAAGGCATGTGTCACCACGGCCCAGCTTTGGTTTGCTATCTTGGGAGAAAAATCTTATAGCAGGTACTAACCATCAATAGAGAGATGGACAGGATTTCTACAGGGATTGGAAGACAGCCACACATTCCTGGAGAGACTCCTCTGTAGGAAGGCCCTAAGAGACAAACACAAGCTTCCTGGAATGTAACTCCCCTCGCACAGCACGTAGCACAGTGCCTGCTTACTTAATGTATAGACTACAATTTGTTTTAGGCACAAGAATTTACTTGCCTTAATTATGAATTAGCTGTTAATCTGACCCATCATTCTATAAATTGTGAGGAGGTATTCATTAGAAAAAATTATTAAAGCTCCTGGGTCTAGTTTTTCTCTCTGTCAATTGTGCAATACATAATTAAAATAAGATCCTGTAGCTGACTCAAACCCAAACGTGATGAAAAGCCGCGCTGCTCTAAAACATCCTTTTACAACCATATCAACAGCTTTCTAAGAAGCTCTGTTGAGGACGAGCCCCTACAGAGAGGCTGAAGCTGACCCTCTATAGAAGTGCTGAAAACAAGCCCCTACAGAACTACAAAGAGTGAGCCCTACTTAGTGCTGTTGAGTATGAACCACTATGGTCTACATAAAGAAAAATGGTTCCTTTTAAATCTTAGGAATTTCATTTTTTTTTAAATCCTTTTAAGTGAAAAATTATGTCTTTTATTTTAGGCTTTCCTGTAGGTGGGTCACGCAAAAGTAAATAGTGAGTTAATACTTTCTGACCAAGGAGGAGAGACAAAGGCAACTGAACAGGGCAGTACCTGGCAAGGGCTTTGATTGGCATGCTTTGGGGATGACGCTGCAGCTGTCTGGGAGCCAAGATGTTCTAAGATGCATATTGGAGAGTGAGAACCTCACAAGACCAACCAGGCAAGAGAGGCATCTGCAGTTGGAGGTGGTCAGTGTGATTATGTGGAAGCATACACAAAAAACTAGGAGGAGGCTTAAGTGGGTTTCTCAGGGTGGTGGGCAGAGAGCAGATTACTAAGAACCACCCTGCCATACTAGGAACCTTTCAAGTGTTCAAAGACAGGGAGCCCTGAGAGGCATTTCACTTTCAAACCACTCGCACTAGACCCTTTGAGACCCTTTGAGATAATCATTATCTATATGTCTTTATATATCTATATGCCATCTATATATCTTTATATCTATATATCTATACATCTATATTTCTTTATCTTTATATCTATATATCATCTATATATCTTTATATCTACATATCTACACACACTCACACATGTGTGTGTGTGTATTGCTGAGGATTGAACCCATAGCCTTGTGCCCCATCTTAGATCAATCCACCTCTTGAGTTCTGTTGCCTTTCAGTGACACCACAGAGGATAAAATCATAAACACAGAAACAATTGGAAGACAATTACTATAGCATGTTGTATCCTATGCCGTAGGTAAATCCCTGAAATTAAACGGGTATGTGTTGAAGAAGATATCCATAGAATAATATGGAAGACAAACCGAAGGCAATGTATGTTGGTCACAGTAAGGAGCCAGAATCGATGAGACTCAGTGACTGTGAGTCTTCTGAGGGAAACGGAGTAGCAAGTGGAACTCCAGGGATGAGCAGATGATGGTAATAGCCAGGGGTCTAGGAATTGGGGAAGAGAAGGATCATCATCATCATCATCACCATCACCATCATCACCATCATCATCATCATCATGGGCTCAGCCTTGGTCCTATGGGGTTTGTGATACCTGCAGAGTATCCAGGTGAACTGAAGATAAATACACCTGTGTTCACTACCGCCCATACCCAGATGGTCTTCCCACCGCTTAGCCATCCCAAACTGACCTAGTACCTGATCTTAAAACTCTCTAGGAGGATGAAAGAGAGAGACAGTAGACACCACAAGAGGGAGGAGTCTGTAGTCTGTGATTACATGAGCCCAGACAATAGGGAGCCTAAGGGAAGTAAGCTTCATGTAAAAAACAAACAAACAAACAAAAAAAAAACCGCTATTGCTGCTGGTAACAGGTATTCACAAGTTGTTTCTATCACCCCGTTTCATCATAAACTGGAGGTGTGAACGGCTGCAAGCCAGTAAAGCAATTTGAAGCCTCAAGGATTAGTGTGCCTTATGATTTTGGATGAACGCCATTTAAAGAGTGTTTCCTTGTAAGGGTGTCATTATGGTGATGACTTAGAGAAGCAGAATAATATTAGGTACGTTCGGCCAAAAAGAAGAAGGTTAGTAGCTGAATCTCATGACTTCGGAGGAACAAGAGAATTTTAGCTGTACTCATTTGTTTAAATGTTTTTCTCCTCTCCATCACCTTTGTCAAAGCAAAGATGGGATAAGAAAACATTAAAAGCAATAAACTGATATGTTGGCTGGATTGTACTATTTTAAAAGTACACGATCACATATAACAAGCTTTTCATGAAGTGTTTTTGGCATAATGTATTAGTTATTTTCTCAGTGCTGTGCCAAAACACATGATGACAAAAGCAACTTAAGGGAGAAAGGTTTGTGGCGGATCATGGGAGGCGCGTTTCTTCGAGATGGATCTCAGGAGGTGACTTCATTGAGTCAAGGCAGAGAAGCTCATCGATGACAGGAGGTTTGGCTGTGGCACAGGAATGTAAGATTATGTCTGCTGTCGGGAAGTGGAAAACCATGAACGCCGGTCCTCAGCTCATTTCCCTTTTTCTCCTTTAGTCTGGGACCCCACCCCAGGGGCCAGAGCCTTTTATATACAGGATAAAATTTCCCTCCTCAGTTGAACCTATGTGAAGTTCTCACAGGCAAGCCCAGAGATGACATCTACTAAGTGATTTCAAATTCAGAAAACTTTATAACAAACATTAACCATCACATACACAGTGAGTTAATTTATAAACAGATGACCTGTCATAAAGGCACACTGGTGTGGTAGTCCTCGTGAAGGCATAACACTAAAGACAATGTCTTTTGAAAGAAGCCCTGGGTCCTTTTTTTCTAGTACACAATGGTTTCCCCTTCCTCACTTCTTGCTGGTAATCCTTTTCTCAAAACAGTACTCACTGTTACACCAGCCAATACATGAGTCATTTCAACCTGTGTTTCCAAACTGTCTTCTCTTTGAACAGACATCCTTCCAGGACTTGTGTGTACAGGACAATGAGAAACAGTGGCTCAAGGCATGGATCTGCATCCACCCTCATGCTCCTTGACTTAAGCCAGTCAGTGAGACTGGGTGTGCCTCAGTTCTCTCCTGTGTAAAGTAATGATTATCGCTGAGGGTTGTTAGGAACATTAAATGAATTCCTATTCATAAAACCTTTACCTGGCACCCAAAACACACTGTGTAAGTACTTGTGTGAATACATGAACAGGATCTGTTGCAGATCTCTATGTACAGAAGGATTAAGCTTTATCTTCACCACTCAATAACCTATGCACAGAATCATAACTGGTCTGCAAATGCAGGGTGATGGGTTGTTTTTATCACTTCTCTCGTTTGCACTATCTACAAGTTCTATAGATGCATGGACTTATAAGTACCAAATACTTCTTACCAGGCTTTCTGCATAGGGACTGAATCCGATGCCTACTTAAGGAAGAAGTGCTGGCCTCCCATGTAGGGCCACGCCATCTTCCAGTCTCCAGAGTCTTCCATATCTGAAATGTTGGCCCTGCATTTTCAGGGACAACTTTGTAAGCCCTTTGAGCTGATTGCAACTGTTCTTCCACTTGTGGGTGGTGGGTGGGAAGCTTTCACACACTGCCACCAACTCTTTCCAACTGCTAATAACTGAGGGATGTTCACGCACAGTCGCTCTGCTGGGGTCATGAGGTCACCCCATGATTTTTTTTTTCTTTTTTCCTTATAAGGAAATCTCTAAAACTTTCTTCTGTTAGGGAACCAAAAATAGTGACAAGGAGAAAGGGCTGCCAAGCATGCCCCTAGCCCTCACACTCTCTACTTCATTTAGAGTAAGACCTTAAATCTCTCTCTTAGAGCCGTTCTGCACGCTCCTCTCACTGGACACTGTTTATCTCGTGGTGACTCATGCATTTACCTCGTGGCTCTGGGGAGATCCTTCTTTCTAAATATACTGGTCTTTTCTCTCATTCTTCCTCCTCCTCATCTCTTTCTGACTCTGCCAGGTTTCACAGGATCTTCATCACCTCTGCAAAAAGCAGCAGGAGCAGACACCAAGGGTCCTGACTGCAGAAGACAAGTGTTCAGGTGCTAAGCCCATGCTCACCTGGAGCCTTGGGAAAGCCTCCTATTCTCTGCCCATCTCTGTCTCCATCTAGAACACTCCAGCGCTGGTACCTGTGTTTTCCCTTCCTACTCACCAAGCTGCTGAGGCCAAGTTGAATAACAATGTAGATAATGCCAAAAACTCTAGCTAGATGTGGTGGTGTTGACAAGTAATCCCAACTCTCTAGACTCTAGAAGTGGGAGGATTGTGAGTTCAAGACCAGGCTAAGCTACATAGCAAGATAGATCTTGCATCAAACTGCCCTTATCCATCCAAAAAAAGTAAGTTGCTTTTATACTTTATGCAATTCCCCATTTGCATGTGAGGCTCACAATTAAAAAGCTTTAAAAATTGAACATGAGAAAATACAAGTAATTGATTATGCCCTGTTTAAAATGTTACTACCTAAGTTAATAAATAAAGTAAAAAATATTACTACCTAATTTAAAATGTAAAATACTTTTTAATATTTTATAAATGCATATAGAATATAGTGTATAATATACACTAATTTGACTTGAATACTAAATACAGCCATGCTTTAGCTACTTTTATTTTGTTTTGATTTGTTTTGTTTTTTGAGACAAGCTCTCTCTATTTTGTAGCTATGGCTGTCCTGGAACTTATTCTGTAGAGCAGACGGTCCTCAGACTCAGATCCACCTGCCTCTGCCTCCGAGTACTGAGATTAAAGGCATACACCCCCATGCCCTTCTTCCTGCTTTAACTACTTATGATTCAGCATCTGAAATTTCAGGAGTCAGCTTTCTTCTAAGGGCAACACTTCTACATCTTTCACTCACTAACTTTTTTACTGTTTCTTTGATTTCTAAAGTTTATTGAAGATAACAAGCAGGTGCAGTCAAAGTTAGGACAGAGACTGTTGGTTTTGCATGAAATATATGCTCTCCTCTTTCCTGTGAATTGGCTTGTAGACTGCACACTAACTTTCAGCTACAGGACACTTCCTGCCTTCCCATGGAACTAGTTGTAATTGTCTTTGTTCCAGGCATATAGGACTAAGCCATCATCATCAGTGATGAAGGAGTTAACATACAAATGTTGTTTGTTAATAACATCATTAGCTGTGGATGTTATGCATGAAAGAATTAAACTGCTGTATTATTTACCTATTAAATACAATAAGAGAAGAATCTCCACTATTCATAATTAAGCAATGTTGGTTGAGAATTATCCATCTGGATTTTAAAGGCAAGTCTGAATCTTCAACCTAAGAAAAAACATAATAATATACATTGTGGTTTGGATCTGGTGTGTCCACCAGAGACTAGTATTGAAAGCTTGGTCTTAAAGGTGTTACTGACAGATCAGTCCACAGTGAGTTCACAGTTGGTGAACTTAGGCTTAGGGATGAGATGGAAGCAGCATATTGCTGCCTGTCAGCTTCTCCCTGTGGTAGCCACCTCCCTCCCCTATGTCAGCTTCTCCCTTGGGGTAGCCAGGCTTGTTGCAGCTTGAGGCTGGACTGGAGGGAGGGAAGCTTAGCCATGCATGTGTGAGTGCAGTGGAGGATCTTAGTTGGCCATGAGTGTCCAGGCAAAGAACATACCACACACTGGGGAACAGCTTCAGAGAACTGGTTCTGCTTAGGGAGTGGGTATTTATGCCTCTGGGAAGGTAGCCAGGGTCTCTGGGGCAAGGTTTCTGTGGTCATACACTGAAAGATCTTCGCCTGAATATTCAGGGTCTGTAGGGTGGAGGTGGGAGTGCAGGGGGGCATCTTATAAGGTCAAACAAGGAGTGAAACCTGGTAACTGTCAGTGTAATAAATTCTTACTAGGGTTGATGGTGGGGGAGGGAAAGCAAGCCAACTCATATTTAAGGTATCTGGGGTTGACAGTCCCTTAACCCTCCCCCTATAACCCTGGGTCATTACAGTCCCAGGTCACTGGAGGTGTGCCCTTGAGCATGTCTCCTGCACAGTACCTTCCTCTTGCTTCGTCCTGACTGGCGAAGAGCAGCTCTCCTTGAGCACACCCTTCCACCAGGGTGTTCCTGCTTTGTCATAAATTTAAAGCAATCGAGCCAGCTGACCGCTACTGAGACCTGTAAGCCAAAATAAAGCCTGCCTCCTTCTAAGTTCTTTCCTCTGACCTGTTGTCAGAGCAACAGAAAGCTGACTGACACATTGTCTCACGTACATGCAAATGACCCATGATTTTGAGATTCTTTACAAAGGCTGTTCTGATAGAGTAACCCAGTCCTTCTGCAGGAGTCTTCTGGTTGGTCAGGTGGTTGCCCATCTTCTTGATGAGTTTCACCTCCTTATCCAGGAAGTAGCTTTCCAAGAAGTCACAGAGATGAGGGTCTGTGCGGGCAGAACCCAGGGCATGCAGATTCAAGAGGGCCTGGTTCAGGTTCTTCTCCTGGGCCAAGACAGCTTCCATGGCCTCCTGGATTTTACTCCATTCATCTTGAGATGGCTTCTGCACATCCTGGAAGAGTGTGTGCGCCCCCCCCCCACCCCCCCGCGATCGTTCTGCAACTTGAGACACTTGTACTTCTCCTCGGAGAATTTGCAGAAGTGGCCTATGCCCTCCAAAGCTATGTCATCCCAGTCAAAAACCCCAGAAAGAGGTAGGTGTAGGAGGCCTGCAGATGCAAGTTGACCAGGCGGTTCACGGCAGCTTCTACTTCCATGGAATAATTCTGACAAATCTGAGATGTCATGGCTGATCCGGAGCATGGGGCTAACCAGGAAGACAGTGCTGGCTGGTCACTGAATGTAAGCATAACGGCCTTACAAATATGCTTTCTCATCCTTGTAAATATAAAAACCTCTAAGCCAAACTGTTTTAAGTCAAGGACCGTGACCTTACAGAAGACTCATCTAGTGATAGGCAGAGAAGCCAGGGTCAGAAGATACCTGAGCACATCAAACCCCTGTCAAAAACCAATGAGTGAGAAAACCAGCCATCTTCCCACAGAGGAGTGGGCCTGTCCCTTTCTAAACAGCAGATGGTGAGGACGCATTGTAGACAGGTGAGTGTTAGCTTTGGACAGCCAATGAGAAGCCTGGTAGCAAGTAGGCCCCCAAAAAACCAGCATCAGAGTCTACAGACTTGGGATATAAGCACAGCATCAGGAATAGTAGCTTCAGAGAAACAGGAGGAAGAAGGACTGACCTATCCATGGCAGGTATATGCATAGTGACTTCACACAACCGAAACAAGCGTCTGAAACACACGTCCTCGTCCTTAGGACATTCAGCATGTCACAATGAGTCTGTCTCCAGAGGAAGATAAATGTGTGTATAGGAACGGAGACCACTGGCATGCAGTCATTATTGGTTCGTGCAGCACTGAAGCTGGGTGAGACTGTAGATTACTTTTTTCCCTTAGCAGCTTCAGGCCCTAAGAAAGTTAGACAGCGGTGATGAAGCTTGATTCCTTCATATTCTGTCTTAAGGCAATAGGGTCTGGCCGTCAGGTTTTACAGCATATCTGGAAACAATGATAACAGCCTATGACAACCTACTGCACTGAAGTGGTATTACTTTTAGTTGGTATAATGTGGAGCCAGAAGGCCAAGCAACTGGGGGAGCTGATTCAGAGTAAGCGTGAGGTCAAGACTTGTCTAAACCTCAAAAATCTCATCCTGAGACCAGCAGGAGTAGAACTGCTTCCTCTCTGCTCTGGGCCTGTATGTCCCAGCACCCACATAAGCCTTCTGACCCCCACGTCTACCTCCCTTAAGGTGATCACATGGTCTGGTGGCCAGGTCACCAGTTAAACTTCCTCTCTCCCTGTAAGGACATATCCAGCAAGCACCTGAAATTCCTCTTTATGCAAATGAAGCCTTTCCAGCACCCCTGCCCCCATCAACGAAGAACACTCATCCCTACCCAGTCCCCAAGGTTTATATCACCATTGTCCCCCCCAGCCCCAATAAAGAGAGCTGTTTCACTGAAAACTGTCTCCAGAGAAGGCTGCTTCTCCCATATTCCCGCAGACTGAGATCCTGCCTAACCCACCTGTCCCAGCTAAGCTTCACGCTGTCCAGTCCAGCTTAGAAAACCGGAGAAGAGAAGCAGACCAGAAGTGACAGTATAATTGAAAACAAATTATCCCAAAGTATCCCGAATCCTGTCACAATTTTTAACGTTCAGAAGGAATTTTCTGTGAATGTCACCGTTGTTCATTTGTCCTCACAGGTATTTTCTGGCATGACAACATGGGCATGCATTTCTGGCTGGGTTTTCCCCCTTGTGTTTTTTTTTTTTTATTCTGATGTTTTTTGTGTATTTGTCTGTTTGGGTTTTTGTTTTATTTTGTTTTTTCACTCTCGCCCACCCCTCTCTTAGTGCTGGGAACCAAGCTTACAGCTTTGGGGCTATAAAGCTCATGCTCTACCAGTAAACTACATCTCCAGCCTGTGGTCTTTATTACACACAAACTTTAGTATTTCCAGGATTAATGATTGTTATGGATCAAATTTCCCAAATCAATTTAATTCTTCATGCAAATTGATTTGTATAAGCTTGAATGTAATTTTCAAAGAAACTTTATATAACAGAATTTTAATGCTTTCTTTGACATGCCCTGTACTTGTTAACATTGCAGAAGAAATTGAAATTGGTTTCACACTTTACATGTAGTTCAGAACACCTAACTACACATTCTGATCCTCATAAAATCATCATCTTGAAGTGTGTAGTTTATCCAAAGCTTCATATGGAAGTGGAAGGCTTTTTAAAAAATCAAATTTGACAGTCAGAACTTAATTTCTGTTTTGAACCTTGTAGATATTTTCTTTACAATATTGCCAGTTTCAAAACCAGAAATCCTAAACTATTCAGAGTTCTAATCACTCTTTGATACATTTTATTGCAACGTCAAAGTCTGTGTTTCCCTTTGTAGTAATTTACTCAGCTTTCAGACCAGAGTTAATATTGGTGCAGATGCTATAAAAATGCACTGTTTCAGTCTTAATCAACATGGAGCCCTCTTTTCTCTCACAGGGCCAATTCCTTACTACCTCAATATCATTCCTCTTTCTTTGTGTCCCCCTCCTCACTGCTCCTCCTCCTCCTTCTTCTTCCTTCCTTCCTTCCCTTCCTCCTCCCATTTTGCTGCTGCTGTTGTTGACAACATTGTCACCAGTCTGAGTCCAGATCCCTGCCAGGCCATTACCTGGGTTTCCTGGACTTTCTTGGGTAAAAGCTTTAAATAGTGATCATCCAAGCCAGATGCTTAGTGTGAGAAGTGTAAGGGAAACTCATTCCCCCACCCCCTAAAAAAGGCTTTAGCTATGAGTTAAGCACTATGTTGATTCTGTGATAAGTCTTTACTGCAGATGCATTTGCTGATTTTCTCTTTGGAATGAGCTGTCATGGTCAAGTTGCTCAGCTATCTGATTGACAGGTCACTCACCCTTTCCCCTCTGCCTGGCTGCCTTGAGTAAAGAATTACCACTTCTTTGGCAAATGGCCAGGCTATCACAGAAATTCCATCTGTGTTGTACTCTCAGAAACCATGAGGTTTCTATAGTCCATCTAGAAGGATGAGGGCAGTCACAAATATTGCTGAAGTCATACCTTCTATTTCAGACCTTGCTCCAGTAATGAAAACTACAGGCAACTAGCACTGGCTTTGGGAGACTCTAATCTGGGCAAGACAAGCCTTATTGAACTCTAAATGACCCTACGGCTATTCTCATTCACTGTGAAGGGTGATCACCTCCCCTAGTGACCTAGCAAAAAGCTTGTGATGGACAGAAAGAAGGCCTACCTATGAGTCCTGTTATCAGTGCATATGTGAAACCTGCGTTTGGCTCATGTGTAAGGCTTGTGATTGATGGATTTATATACTGTGTACATTCAAGTCCATGATCAGTGAAATTACAATGCATGTCTGAGCTTGGTGCACCCCTCTTCTGGCTATACAAGTAGGCTAATTTTCCTTATTCTTCAGGTTAGTTGTGAGAGAATCTTCTCATATAGTTTTATAATATATTGCAGAATTAATATAGATGAATATAATTGAATATAGATGCAATATTAATGAAGACTTCTCCAAAATGATCTGTTGCTTATCTATGGGCTATACCTGTGGTCTCCATCATGATGAGAGTAGGCAGAGCTGGTTATAAAAACAGCAAACAAAATCTGAGTCTTCCACAGGGCTAGAGGCTGGCTGTGTGACTATGACTTACCGTCCAGGAAGTTCTCTGAGATCTTTGCCAACCAGAATTATATGGCAAGACTCTATTAGATGGTAAGGATGTTGATGGGACCAATCTTGCTGGATCTTGTGCAGTAACCCTGACTGATAACTGATGTGAGTTCAGGAGTATAGGTTAGGCATGATGGCACACACCTTTGATCCCAGCACTCATGGGACAGAAACAGGCAGATCTCTATGAGTTCAAAGCCAGCCTGGCTTACCTAGTGAGTTCTAGGCGAGTTAGAGTTTCACGTTAAATCCCTGTTTAAAAATATAAAAGCTCAATAACTATGCCATTCTCAGAAGTCCCGCCCCCACCTTCTCTGACTCGTACCTTCTTTCTGACCTGTTTCCTACAACATTTTCCGAGCCTAGAGTAGGTGATATTAATATTCTGTTTATGGCTGAGCCTTTAACAGACATTCTCAATGCTTTGACAAGTAAGGAGTCTTTGAAGATATCAATGGCAGTTGTAAACAAGAACCTTCTCTGACTAAAATTGAGAGCAGCACTAACCTATGAACATAAACATGGTTATCTAAGGGCAATTTTATAGGCACATGATGTCCACTTAGCAAAACAGCAGTGGCTTTCCCCATTAGAGCTCACGACATTTTCAGCTATGGGCTCAAGAATGTTTTAGATATATTTATTTTATTTGCATATATATGAGTGTTTTGCTTATGTGAATCTACATGTACCACATGCCCGTAGAAACCAGAAAAGAACGCTGGATCCCCTGGAATCAGAGTTATGATTCTACATGGCTATGAAATGCCATGTAGGTGCTGGGTACTGAACCCAGGTCTTCTACAAGAGCAACAAGTGCTCATAACCACTGAGCCATCTCTCCAGCTCAACATTCCCAAAACATGGGCTTTGACCTGGATTTATAGTGTCAGATGTAAACTCCCTCTAATGAAGCATAAAGCCCAACCAGAAAGTTGGTAGTTACCCCTATAATAAATTTACCACTATGCACCAGTAAGCACATCTTGGTACTTGGTAGGGCTGCATTCAGGGTCCACAGGTGAGTAGTATGGTCGATGACAAATGTCCTACAGCGGCCTGCAGAGTACCTCTCAGCATTATGAGGGCTAGCTTCAAAGCTCCAAATTATAAGAACAGAAGATGGAGTTCTTCTTAACATATGATAGAGGGACCGGCAAGATGGCTCAGTGGTAAAGGCATTCAAAAGAGAGTTTCTCTTAGGTCTAATCACCAGCGGCCACAGCCTGAGAGCACAAATTCAAGTTACTCCAGATACCAGCAGACAAAGAAAACCATGAAGCAAGATGCTTTTGAAACACATTGGTGGAATATAGGCAGGCTATAGCAAAGCAGGGCTGTCTCTACTATGGGCCTCAGATGCTATCTGATTACATTATTATCCTTTGGGTTGATGGAAGGTAGGAGTCTTCTTGTTCATTCTAAACATATTTTCCTAATAGTTACAAAAATGTTGGGTTACACCCAGAAGTAGACGGTGAATGACTGTTGCGGGGCTGACATAGCTCAAGACCCATTTGACTCTTGACCTGCAGCATTCCAACTCTCTATAGTCACTGACTAATCAGCCAATCATTCTTGTAGGATGTTAAATGTGGGTGTGGCTTTCTCTTAGAAACTTCACTTGACAGAAGGATAGAGGAAATATAGAAAATTAAGAGATAGTTGGAAACCTGAGAGTGTAGAGGCAGCAAAAACCTGAGGCAGGAACTGTAAAACACAAAGGCTAAATGTTCCAGTTTCGAGGAGAGTTCAAGAGCCTCCAAGGGTTGAAGAATCAAGACTAAAGAGCTGTTACTGACACCAATGGCTGTTGGCACTCTGATACAAGAACAATGAGCCCTGAGCAATAAGACCCTGTCTTCAAAACCTTGGAGCCATAGGCCCCAGCTCTCAAGTCTTAGAAGGATAAAGCTCTGGGTTTGGAAGCACACACTGTGAGCCTCTGGAAACAAAGGTCCATCAATGCTAAGAAAGCTGCTCCTAGCTATCCTCACTTCCATCCGGATGAATCTAGGGCACCCCAGCCAGCCTTGTGACAGCTGCTCACACCACTCTCCTGATTAGAAGCCTGAATCTATATGTCCATGCCTATAATTCAGTATGTCATCCCTGCACATATGTGCCCCCATTGTCCCACCAAACTTCACATATAAGCACAAGTCAAAAAACGAAAGTTATGAATTCAAGAATTGGGGGGGGGGGGGGCTGGAGAGGTGGCTTAGTGGTTAGGAATGTTTACTGCTCTTCAAGGGGAGCAGGTTCTATTCCAAGAATCCATATGGTGGCTTGCAACCATCTGTAACTCTAGTTCTGATCCAAAGATCTATAAATCCAGGATCTGAAGCCTCTTCTGACCTCTGAGAACTCCTGTGCATACACAGTCCACAGGAGCATACTCAGGCACAAACAAAGGCATAAAATAAAATAATTACCTTTGAAAATATTTTGAGATTGCAATAGCATCTTCATCTCGGCATTAGCATGAAGAGAGGAGCCTAGAGGTTTCATGCTCTGGAGCCATCACTGAATGTGAGCACAGCTCCATCAGTAAAGCACACCTGGTCCAGAGTTTGGTTCAGGAGCTAGCTGTGGTGGGATATCTTCTTTGCAGACATGATTGACAGTGGAGCAATCAGCTTCTCAGGTAGGTGCGGGAGCAGCTTCCATACCAGCTGGAATGGTCCTTGACGCATCCAACTGTCCATGGCTCCAAAAGTCACTCCTGAAAACATACCCTGATATCTGGCCTTTTAGGCCCTCTGGCTATTGTACAAGCCATCTAATGTCCCCTAAAAGTCCTTTCTGAGACAGATTGAAGTAGCATGAATTTTTATTTGCAAGTAAAATCCCCCACTGACGCAGTATAATTTATTTTCTCCCTCTTAGAGCTAAAGAGATTCAACTTGGTAGAAAACCACCGTGCCACAGAACTGGCCAAGAGCAGAGAAGCTTTAGACTTGAAGGCTACATCACTTAATCTCCAGTTCTTCATCCAGCATCAAACAGTTCATTAAGCCACCATTGTCACTGCACCATAGTTCACTGAATCTTTATTTTAACCATGTTTTCATCTGGGTAGATGCCAGTGACTCCCCTGTGAGGATGACGTGTGTGCCAGGATAGTCAGAGTTGCCCTTCTCCCTAAGCACAGTATCGATCCAGTGGGGACTTTTGCCCTGGCAAGATCTTCCAGAGTCTAAATTTGAAGGCCTAATCTGGGAAAGCAGGTCTCTTCTTCTGCGATTGTGAGCATTATAAACTACAGAAGCATCATTTCTTTATCTAAACAGAGGTAAGAAGCCTGCACAGAAGGAAAACAGAGTTAAGAAGACGACCTATCAGCCTGGAGACCTAGTCATTCCTGAAGCCTAAAATGCAACAATAAATTCTTCTTTTTGCCTATGTTAGTTTGGATTTATTTTACATCTCTAAACATAATTTTTTACCATAAAAATACTTTAGACCCTTCCGGTCTGCACTGACACTCAGAGCAGTCCTAGGGCACCAGCACAGCACCCAATCCCCCAAAACTCAGAGAAGGCTGGACTCCAAGGAGCTCTAACATGCTCAGGATCATAGATATTTAATATGGGGAAGAGGGCATGCTTTTTCTGCAGGATGCTGGAGGAGTATGATGGTTGCCAGAGCAATGGGTGAGACATGCTGATGCTGGACAAAGAATGAAGCTGACCTGTGAGCTGGCTGAGTGCCCTGACAATGGTGACTGGGAAGCTATATTGGACATATGTTCCTGACCCACCATTGCTTACCTATATCCAAGATGGGACAAGCTGCCTTGACTCAAGTTTTTAGACCTTGTAGAACAGACAATCAAAAACAGAAGTTATAGTGACTCTTGTATTTTTCTTAAATGTGACCAGTTATTTGGACTTAATCATGTACTGGTCTAGAAATCAATCCAATATTGGAAATAACAGTCTCCATTTGGAAGGCTGGTTCTGGACATTTTCAGAGACATATTTGGAAGTTAGCTGCAGTTCTCTATGATGTTATGATAGCAAGAGATAAAGTTGGGACAGGATCTGGATTTCAAACAAGTGTTAGTACATGTGATAAGGTTCTTTTAATTGTCAAGTTAAATTTTCTTCTACAGTATTTAATGTAAGTTGCATAGACTGTATACTTTCTAATTGTGTTAGTGTGTTGAAACCCAGCATGTCAGTTATGGAGATCTATCAACCAGCTTTCGCTGTATTGCCCTGAGTATCACAGAAACTTGGTCTCCTGAAAAAAGCTGGTAAGTACTGGAAGAAGTGAGTCGGGCTTTAAACAGAAGCAAGAGGGTAGTGGGCTTGATTATTGCTGGTATAACAGCTTAAATTACATTAACTGATAGCACCACTGTTTTTGCAATTTCATTGACACAAGAATTTATGACAGCTACTTTTGTTAATCATTTAGCAAAAAATGTTACTAATATGTTGAATACACAAGAGGATTTAGATAGGCATTTGGAACAATGGATTGATGCTCTTTATCTTATTCAAATTATTGGAAGGAGGTTCAGAGTTTAAAAGTAAAGAGCCATCTCAAGTGTCATGCCAAATACCATTGGATTCGTGATAGTTCTAAAATTTACAGTGGTAGTCATTATAATTAGGAAAAAGTTTAAAGACACTTGCAGAGTATTTAGCATAATTCTAACACCTCTCTGGATGTTTTTAACTTTGCATAGTGAGCTTATGAATTTCAAGAATGCTGCTCTGCTGAGCATTGATGTGGCAGATACTGCTGATAAAATTACCCATGGCCTGAGGTCAGTATTTCTATTTTGGTCAAGCTTCAAGAATGGCATATATAGCTTGATCAGGCTAGCCCTTCTTGTCCTGGGAATACTTTTACTCTTTCCCATCATGTTAAAGCTTGTATTTAACAGCATCAACATGTTGGCAGCCAAAGTACATGGCTTGGAACTGAAAATAGACCCCCAGACAGAGTTATAAATTAACAAGCTGGCAAGCCAAGGGAGGGGGAGTAAGATTCTGCACAAAGCCTTACCAACCTAAGACATAAGTGCATTGCTTTTGATAATCCATATTCCATGATGGGTAAGGAAGGCATTCTTGGCAGAATGACCTAAGTCAGGGTCAGTCTTGTTTATGAAATAAAAAAGGGGAAGAAGTGGAGAGCTTTTGGGGCTGCTTTACAAGAATCTGACATGGGCCAAGAACAAGGAAATGGGCTGCTTGGCAGGAATATGATATTGGCCAAGAACAAGGAAGTAGGCTTCAGGCAGGAATCTGACATTAGGCTAGAACAAAGAAGTAATTTCAGACAGGAATCTAAATCTTAGGCTAGAATAAGGAAGTAGGTTTCAGACATGAAAATGACTTTGGGCTAAGACAGGGAAGTTGGCTCAGATATTTTGGTCATCCTGATAAGCCCTGAGAAATAGTGATCACAGGAGTGTTCACGGAATTTTGTTTATTGCCTTGCTTGTTCTTTGACTATTTGTGTTTGTTGTCTTGCTTGTTCCTTGACTGTTACACTAGTTCCTCAACCTTGAACTGACCTTGGTACTTGAATGTAATTAAAATGGTAAATAAGCATAAAGGAGGAGGGGGGATGGACTGGGGGGTTTTAAGGGAGGGGAAATGGGTAAAGGGGATGGCATCTGAAATGTAAATAAATAAAATATCCAATAAAAATTTTAAAAAAATAAAAACACTTTCATTTTTACTATAAAAACACTGGCAGAGGGCTTCCAGAACTCTCACACATGGAGACTTCTGATCCAAAACAGCCTGTTAATCCATCCCTCACCTGGTATTTACTTTCTATTCCTATCCATTCCAGGGGTACCAGGAGCAGGGATTACTGCTGCACCACCCACTCTGTGTATAATTCAGCCTTCTTTTTTGGTATTCACTGACTCTGCTGTCATTGATCATTCTTCTAGACAGAGTCATGCAGAAAGAACATGTTTCAGTGGAAAGCTGTCTATACAATACCTGGCAGGACCAAAAACAATATGAAAGATTGTAGATAGTGTGAGTTAGTTTAGGTAATGTGACTTGGTTAAGGTTAGTTGTTTGGATTTTCTTTGGAAGTATAAACTTATAAGTGCTAACAGGTACTGTGGGCATTTCTTCTCTCAGTGTCAGCCAACTGTGGGTGGCTCTCACTGATTTCAAAGAAAGGGTTTCATTGGGGTATAGGCATGGTATTAAATGACATGGAATCATAACTATGTCATCTTTTCCTGGTCCTAATCAGAATAAAGTATCAGACACAGAGGAATTCTGGGTTCACCTGTAAAAGTAACCAGCCTGCATTATTCAAAACCTGTCAGCATCATAGAAGACAAAGAAAGCTGAGGACTTGTCTTTATTTTAAAAGACTGATGATACAAGACCATTAAAGATAAAACATGATCACAAGTCATCTGTACCCCGCAAATATGCTACAAACAACATTCTTGGTTCTCCTAAAAATTAGTACTAATACCAACTGTACTACAGACTGAATTCAGGTGTGAGTAACACTTCCTTCTACGCTTCCCCAGTATTATGGTCATACTACAACCCTAAAAGCAGTAATCTTTGTTCTTAGGAAATTCATGCTGGACTGGTAGCATGGTATTGCAACTTACTCCATGCTTCCCAACCATGCTCAGTGTGTGTAAAACGAGAAAGCAGATGGAACACATTGCAAAACTGGTAAATACCCTATTGGTCAAGGTACAAATTCACACAGCCATTATGGAAGCCAGCATGGAAGCACCTTAAAGCATTAAATACAGAACAACCATGAGGTCAGCAGCATTACTACTGGATAAATGACCACAGGAAATGGGATGGGTGTGATGGAGACAGATCTACACTCTGTTGTCCATTGTTGCACTCCGTTCACAGTAGACAAGGCGGGGATCCTTTTAGGTACCATCACATATCAGTGGATACAGAAAACACAATGCACACATGATGGAATACTAACTATACAGTCTCTAAAAGAAGGAAGGAGATAGTGATGGAGCTCGGTGTTAGAGCCTTTTCCTGCCTTGTTCAAGTCCTTGGGTTCTATCTTCAATACTCCTAAAAAGGAAGAAAAAAGAAATTTTGCCATCTGAAAAAATATGAATATTATGTTAAATAAGATAATCCATGCATGGAGGCTTTGCCTCCACAGTGAGTCTTCCAGACCACAGCTTAGAGAATGTGTCCTAAGACTGTTTATGAGCATATGGTTTCAACACTACACATGAATGAATTCAGTTCTCTAGCTCTGATGTGCTGTAGCCAGTGCCGACTGAATTTATTAACTAGATATTTATTTAACATTCAAAGTCATTTGTGAATTTGTTTTGTATTTATAAAATTTATACTTGGAAAATGTTCTTTAATTTTTTTTTAAACATTTTACTATGTTTTTGTTTTATTTCTCGACCAGTCTTAATGATTTAAAAATAAAAATGTCACCCTCTCTAACAGTTCTGTTTTACAATGATAAGTTTCTGTGTACAACTTTTCTAAGTGTGCAAATAAAATGATACATTTTTTCAAAAAAAAAAAAAAAAAAAAGATAATCCAGGCATAGAAAGAGAAATATTACTTGATCTTGCTCATATGTGTAATGTGAAAACATTTAATGCAAAGAAGTAGAGAACACAGTGGTTGTTACTCAAGAGCTCTATTGTGCAGTAGTGATTACTATACCAATGGCAGTGATTATGTTTATAAAAACTGCTGGCAAAATAGATATGAAGTATTCTCATCATACAACAACAACAAAAAGTCTAAGTATGTGAGTTGATGGCACAATGATCAATTCAATTTAGCTTTTACAACTATATCACAGGCATATTTCATTCTTTGATTGTGGTGTTAGTGGGGTACACGTACATGCTGACTAACTTTGAGTTGTCCCTGGTTGTCACCTTGTTCATTGAGACAGATATCGAACTGGGACCTGGGCCACCAATTAAAAGACACTGGCTGGCCAGTGAGCCCTGGGATCCACCCATCTCTTCCTCCCCTGAGCTAGGTTCATGCCATCACACAACTGATTTATCAACTGAACATCTTCTCAACCACACACAGTGTGTGTGTGTGTGTGTGTGTGTGTGTGTGTGTGTGTGTGTGTGTGTGTGTGGTGTTTCAAAACAAAATGCTTTATACAATAAAATAAAACCTAGCCCAATATTTATTGATAAGGCTTCTGAAAGATTTAGGTGTCTTAGGCATGCCAAATCAATCCAAGCTGTCTTTAAGGTTACACTAGTTGAAATGGACAGCTAGCGAGTGAGCCCTCGTGGTCTGACACCAGCACCCATGCTCTTGCCTAAGCATCACTAGCCATGAACCCCTTGTTTCAGCTGCTTCAAGGGCTAGCATACCTGCTTAACGTTTGGAAACAAAACAACCCATTAAGCCCAGAATTAAAAAAAAAAAAAAAAATCTACTGAGGTTCTTTTATGCTGGGGTCAGAGTAGAGTTATATTTACAACTTTTCTCTAATTTGAGATAATTTCAAAACAAGAAAAAAAAGTACAAAAAAGAGTAGAAGAAGAAAGAACAGAAAGGAAAAAATAGTTAACCAGTAAAAAAAAAAAAAAAAAAAAAAAAAGTCTTCTTTCAACTTTCATAATTATGTCAGACAAAGTGTCGATTTGGGAATAATATATCTTTAACACTCTTCTAACACTGCTAATGTCTCTTTTTAATAGCAAGAATTCAAGCCTGGGGCTCAGAGTCTTTGGCAAGCAGCACTCACTAGCTAGAGTTTAATAACAGTTTCATTGTATATGCTTTTGCACTTACTTTCTATTTATAGAAAGTAAGTAAGCTATAGAGTTACCTTTTAAACAAATGTATATAATGAAAGCGGAGTTCATGTAAAGAGAAATGTGACTACCCAAACATAGGCAGAATTTGGAGGATGAGGCTGGGATGCCTAACCACAGTGATGGGATTATCTTAGAAGGTAAACAAGAACTCTCAAAGGAGCTTGAGATTACAGGGTCCCTAATCAGAAAAAGTCATCCCTTTTATCTGTGAGCCACATGGCCATGAGTTCAGCCAATAGAAGATTGAAAATATTGAGAAAATAACTGCATCCATTTCAGACATGTTCAGACCTCTGCTTCTCATCATACTTGAAGTGAGACAATAAAAGGATGATTTACATAGCGTCAGCACATCCATGACTGTAAGTGACCTGAAGATATGTGTAGAAGGGGATTCCAACAGTTATGTGCAAACTCGCATCGTTTTATATAAAAGACTTCAGTATCTGTGGGTTTTGCTATCTGCGGAGATTCCAGATCCAGTCTCTCATAGGTAATAGATACAGAAGAGTAACTACAAAGGCTGAGGAGGTCTGCTGAGCCCTGGCTGTAATACTGACACAAGGCATGGAAAGCAACCTACAGTAGGTAGCATGGCTCAAAGTGAAACTGTGTTATTTTCACATAGCAAATACACATGAAAACTCGTTATCTCTGTATCAGAAAACTCAACATAATCAAACTTCACCATCGGCCATTTCCCATTTCTGTTTTAGAAGCCAGGGTAGCTGATGCAAAGTTGTAATTCACTCCTATCTCGTACACTGGAACAACCTTTTTTTTTTTTTTTTTTTTTTTTTTTCCCAAAAGCTCTACTCTGACCCAGCATCCTGGAAACTTGAGAAAACAACCCAGCCCATTTTGAAAATGGCTTCAGAAATGACTCTGGTAGGCAAACATAGGCTTTGTGCATACTCTGTGGCTCCAGCCTGGGTTCCTGTCATTGGCAGTTAAGATGGTTTCCTTTTCCTAACATTCAGACTCTTTTAAGGCTATCTGCCACAGATCTGTGGATGCGCTTTACTGGGTCTTCGGTGAAAATCGGTATCACCAGGGTACTAATGGTTATGTGATTTGGTGTTCTGCTCTTAGAGGGAATGCTTCTCATAAACCTCACCAGCAAGAAGAAAACAGAAGAAAAGCCTTCTCTGGCTTATGTAGAAGCCAGAGAAGGGAACTTTGTAACTTTCTCAGCCTCATCCCTGGGCCTCCCCACTCTGACAGGTGGGATAACACTCTTCTTAACTACTTGAATCCATGGGTCCCTGAGTGTGAGACTTCCTGTCCTTGACCTCATGGGTGGTAGACAAATGAACTATAATCTTTGTAAAATGATTTCCAGATATTTTTAAAAAGGTATCACAAAAACCTCTCCCTCACTTCTCTCGCCCCAATGTGCGCTTACCCCAGCTTTTCTAGCTTCCTGCAAAACCAACACTTACTAATCTAGTCATTGTCTTCAAATCCTATCTGATTCTTATTCCTATTTCTCTTTTAAGTTCATGAGTCCAAGGCGTGAGTAGTTTAAAGGGTTAGATGCTAGACCAAGTCCTGGAGCCCAGTTAACTATGTCACCGTGAAGTTTGTCAAACTCTTACCAAAATGCTTCAAGAATCATGTTCAGCTCTTGTGGGGCATGAGTTTATCAAGGCTAAGGAATCACAGAGGTGCTTCTTTCCAGACACTGATGTGGAACAAATTCTACACTGTGTCCTAAACTTTCAATTTATATGACTCATTTGGGCTTCATGTAGCAATTCTAAGAATTGTGGCTATTTGCCTGGCAGAGGTGAGAGAACTGGAAACATAGGGAGGGGCTCCTTGAAAAGGATCGTGTGGAGGGATTTTAAAATGTGAAAGAGGGTCCAGGAGTGAGGTCTCACAGCCCTGTCTCTAAAGACATCTCAGAACTGATTCATTTCTATCTGTCACCAAGACTAGAGAACAATTCACAACCAAAAACCTCATCTGGGGATGTTTAAGGAGTCAGGGCCCAATTTTCCAAATTCTCTCTGTAATTGGATGAGTGGTTGTCAGAGAGCTACACACTGCAAAACCTATCCAGATGGCAGGGAAATATTCTCTTCAACAAAGAGACCTTTACGCCCATCTTTGGAAACCAGTTACTCTAACTTTCCCAGACCAAAATGACCGGTCCAAGGTCCAATGTTAACTAGCACAGCCAGTGTCAAGACTGACCTCTGTCCTTGTCTGTTTTGCTCCCTTGAAACTACAGGAGCATCAAACCAATAAGTCATGTGGGGTTGACTCCAGGATTCCTATCTAGACAAGGTGGATAGGTGGCACCTGTCAACTGCCGTTTTCTGCTTCAGCCCAGAAGGTGAACTCGGGGTGGGGAAGTGGGAGGCAGGATTGAACAGTGTGTGTGTATACATTTCACTTCTCTCTTTGCATTTTAGTTACATTTAATAATGTGTTACCTCTTCACAGAGGAGTTTATATCACTTGCAGGATGCCAAGAATGACATTACCACCGATTAAAGCCTAAGGTTTCACATTCTCCACTTTAAACATTCACATTGCTTAGTTTCCAGATATAAAAGCAAAGTTATTCTCAAGCTGGATAGTTTCTGTCCAAGAACACTGGTGTTACTCTAATAAAATTTACCTAATTAATCTAAAAATTTAATGATGACTGTTATAAAGACCTCAGAGTCCTAGTAATCCACATCAACAATCTGTGGATTCATCTTGGGAAGGAGTCCATAACTTTCCAAATAATTCTTAGTAAAGCTGTGCAGACAGGGCACTTGAGCTACTTCTGCACTTGACTGGCTGGCTTTGCAGCCTTAGGGAGCCATTATGTAAACTTCACTAGAACATTTGGGTGCATTTTTATTTACTGGACTCCAATGTCCAGTGTCACTATGCTTGGCTCCAAAGACTCGTGTTAAAAAAACAGAACAGTCAACAAATCATTGATTGAAACTCTTCGACTGTCACAGTTCCTGCTATCCTTTCCATGGCCACTATCGGCATGCACCTTATCCTCAGCACTTTTGCAATAGTTGTTTCCAAACAGCAGTGAATCTGGAATCCAGCAGAGCCATCTTCTCCCAAAACATTCCCTGAATATCAGTGTACCATCTAGGCATAAACCAAGATTTCCTCCTTCTAAAGGAAGATAGGTATTACTCCAAGGAAGTAAGCAGAATATCCCCCAGTCTCCTGGTCCAGCATCATTCCAGACCACAAAGAGAGGTGGTACCTAACCGAAGGTCTTTCTGAGGATGCCCTTCTGGGAAGACATGCAAGGATTGCTGGAGTTTATTTGCCCTAGCACTGGGCATACAGAAGGCATGGGGATGGGGGTGGTCATTGGGGGTGAGTGGATGAGGACAATGGTGGCAGTTAGGGAGGATGTAGAGAACGCCTAGGAATACAGCAGAAATCCTATTTTCAAGATTAGAGTATCCATTATGGAGACAAATACCTAAGGGTAACTTGACCCTTAGCTAAATACAGGGCTGGGTCTACTCAAGTAGACCTAACTCTGTCTCAGCAAGGTTGGCCTTAAGTAGCCAGTATCAGAAGGCCAGGAGCCTGAGGTGAATTTTCAAGCCCAGAATTCTCTCATCGCACCCTGCACTATCTCGCCATAGAATGCTGCTCAGGCTTTTGCTATGATAACATTCTGGACTAATTTGTCACTGAAGTTCGTGGCTGTCATTTTGTGCTCTGCCGTCCCATGACTGTCGTGAGGCATCTGAAATGTCGGATCAAGCTCAGCTAAGTTACAGTTGCAGTTCTGGTCATTACATCCCACAATGGACAGTGAGATCCTTGAGCTCTGGAAATAGATTTATTTCTGGATCAATGCTGTCACCACACTGACATATACTTACTGGATAATTGATTGGCTACAATTTATTTTCCCCTTTCTTATAACACATCCTTACCTCTAATGATTTTGGCTTGCCCATGCCTATTTGTATCCTATATAGGCAACTGCCAAAATGCCAATGCCTGGCTTAACTCTGTCCCACCTTGCTCTTGCCACAAGGCTGCATGTTTTAGATCAAAGATGCTCCAGAATTAGAAGGATTGAGAGTACACAAGAAGCAGACTCATGAAGCTAAGGTCAACTTGCTGCTCTTGTGTGTAAGATGAAGAGATGATGGTGGAGGTTGCAAGCCAGTGGGATTCTGGGGTTGCATGTTGCCACGGCCCTGGCATTAGAGGATCTCCCGCACACCCCCCTCATGTGCTGGCCTGACTGCCTTCCCTTCTTTCCTTTTGACAGAGTTGAGAGCAGATGGCTACCCTAGTAGCAAGCAGCTTTCTCAGCTGACTCCTTCCAGAGAACACCCAGGGAGCTTCCTCTGTCCCTAGACAAACTTACCAGGGAAGTGAAAAGTGAGCAGACAGCAAGTTTACACATCATTGTTTAAATATTTATGCCATTTTAAAATAAATACAAGCCTAAGCTGGCTCCAGTCCTCTCCATCTCTTCTCCTACCAGAGAAACATGTTCTTTCTGGCTCTTCCAAAACCCAGAGAAGTACAGGCCACTCGAGGAAGAGGTTTGGCGAGAATCTGCTGAAATCTCAGAGGATTTTGGTCCATGCCAGTTTTCCATTAATCTGGGGAAAACCCTCGAATACAAAATGCTCATGGAGTTTTAGGTATAAGAAAAAGTTCACAAAAATAAAAAAATAAAAATCCCAAAGCTGAATGGTGGTATATGCCTTCAGTCCTAACACTCTGGAGCCTGGGACAAGAAGATGAGTTCTAGACTAGCCTGGGCTATATAGTTAAATCCTGTTGCAAAACCTCAAAGCCTGGCAACACTATGTTTTTGGTTCATTTTTCCATGAGGTTGTCTAGATGATGCCAGAATTGGGGTAGCTTTAAGGTATGGTAGCCTCCTACCAGGTTCCTGTTCGTTGTGTGCCACTTCGGGTTAATACATCATGCCTTCCTGCCATGACAGGCACAGCTGAACCACCTTATCAAACTGTGATGGTGTGAAGGGGACCAGCCTTCCTGAGCTCCAGCCTCAGGACCAGGCATGATGAATACATCCTACACACATCACGGGGTAAACAGAAGCTGGAAGGGTGAATATCCATATAAGCTGCCTAGGCATAGTGTATGCATCCTAAATAATTTAATTATTTATTGGTAAATGTAATTATGCGTTGCTAGATAATTTAATATGTTGACTTTCCTGATCAATTATGTGGATTTTGTTTGTTGTTTTTGTTGGTTTAAGGCAGGTCTCATATATCCTGACTCAGCCTTAAACTCACTTTGTAGCTGAGGGTCAAGCTGAACTCCTGACCTTTTGCCTGCACTTCCCAAGTAAGTGCCACTACATCTGTTTTATGCAGTATTGGGATTAAACCAAGGGTTGTGTGCATGCTAAATAAGCACTCTATTAACTGAGCTGCATCACCAAGCCATAAGAAAGGTCTTTTATAGACAGATAAAAGACTACATTACCCCAGCACCATTTCTGTGGGCATGGTGCTGTACACACTAGACCTAGAACATGAGGGAGCTGATTACAGAGCTCAGGTGGAGCACTGTCATTCCAGTGTGGCAAACCAACATGGGAGGGGATGGCTGGGGATGAAAACACCTGGGATTATAACTTTGTTCTTCGTGATGAGAGAGCAGCAAAGCTTTCTTTGCATTCACACACACGCCAGAACTTCTACGATCTGTTTTAGCACAGGCACAGAGTACACGGACTTCAGAGTCTAAGTTCCAACACTCACTAGCTCTGTATCTTCGGAAAAATAACTCAGCTTGTCTGTTTCTCAAGTTTTCTGTCTACAATATTTGCATAGTCAGTTAATCTTCATTTTAAAATATTATTTTGTAAGCAAAATGCAAATACTAGATAATTTTCGACCAGGGTCTTGAGCATCCTCGAATTTTGTATCTGTGGCAGTTCAGGATGATAAGTGTACATCCTGCAGGTACGTAACCCTTGCCCCCTACATCATTGCAAGGATAAATAAATGACCGAGTGCCCGGGAAGACCACACCCAGGAAAGTATAAATGCTGTGTGGCACATTTTGCCTAAGTACTAGAATACATCCTGATATACATCCGAGTGCAGCTTAGAACAGACCACACCAGACCAAATGGTTCCAAGTGGGGTTTATTCAGGAGATAGGACAAAGGGGAGAGGGGAGAAGAGGAAGAAGAGGAAGAAGAGAAAAAAGGGGAGAGGTCAGGGGGTTCTTCCCATTTTATATAGGTGATGGCGTAGTCTCTCCCAGGTAAGGGTGGGAGGCAGCCAGGTGAATTCTGGGAATGTATGGCAGTTGTCTTGGCAACAATGCGGGGGAGGGAGGGTGTCGCCTAGATGTGATGTCACCGGGTTCGGAGCCTGATACCAACACATCCTCTAAGTACCAGAGATGGTGACACCACTTTCAACTGCATTCTTCTCACTTCACAGATGCTTCACAGATGCTTACCTTTGCATCTCTACAGCGACTCATTATTATCCCAGGATTACAAAATCCATGCAACTTTCATGATGTGTGTGAGGAGAACTCAGAAAGAGATCATATCACTACCTCCATGTTCACTCTTTAATTTTGCTCAGGAAAGCTAAATCAGGACTGAGTTTCCATAGGGCCCAGGAGGCACATGGTATGTGCCTATATCACTGCGACATCTAGTGGACACTGAGCACAGCCTCCAGGAACAGCCTTAAAGGCCCTGGTTTCTCTGAGCCAGCTCCCTGGTGATCTCTAAAATGGTTCCCTTGATTTGCATATTCCACACTAATCACCTCAGACAGGAGGAATCCCGTTGTGGGCCAAGAGTTCTACTGGTGACTTCAGCCTGCCCATCCTTCATGACAGCTGCCCAGGCAAAAACAGACAGAGAAAAATGGAATTAAAAGACATCAAAATCACTAAGAGAAGGAACAGCTAAAACTCACCAACATTTCAGTACATATATACCATAGTAGCTGGCTACCAAGCTAGGCCAGTTCTCCATAACTTTTTGACCTTGATTTCTGGCTTCGATACATCTTGGCACAAAAAAAAGCCTGGTGCTGACAAAGGCTCGAATTCTACTTTACTGAAGTGTTATTCTGAGGAGGCCAACAGCTCTTTTAGGTGATTAAAAGCTTATCCCCTGGGGGCAAGTAATCACTCCACTGCCAATAACTCAGCTCTTGCTTGTGGGTCAGGGGGATTGAAGACCATTACAGGGAGCGGCATCCACATAAAAACCCAACCAAAGGCAAAGCTTACTCTGAGCTATGCTCGGAGGATCATAATACACCTCACCTTGATTTTGCTACTCAAAGTTTCCAGCCACAATGGCCAAGATTATACCTGAAAGATACTGATTTAGAAATGATGCCTGAGAAAACCTCCACGGGCCCTGGTCCAGCACATTCTGGCAACCAACATCTTACCTCATGGGATAATAATGGGCAAGTTGAATTGTACCTGGCCCAAAGGTGAGTTCATTCATAGGATGACCCACGATTTTTAAATATTTGTATGATACTGTTAGAATGAACAAAAACCTCTGGAATTCTATTCATCTACAGCCACTTAATTCTTTATGAAAAACCAGCTTATAATCAAATCAAGGAGAAGATTCAAGTTGGAAAGACCAAACATTTCAAAATTTAAAAAAAAAAAAAAAGGATCCCAAGTTCCCAAGTAAGGATGTACACAGACATAGTCTCGTAGACAGAACCCTTCCCCTCTTCTTGTTATGAAGAGGAACTTTGGAACACGTCCCCCTCCTCACCCACTATGGGAGAGCTAATTAACATTCCTCAGTCAGAGGACACTTGCTGGATTAACATTCAGAGGAGGAAGGGAGAGGCTGATTAACATTCCTCAGACCACAAGGAAGGGAACCTACCTGGGATGGGGAAGGCCCAGAGCGCATAGACACATTCCGAAGGACCAACCAACCCTTGCCACCTACAGACAAGGGAGGTCCTTGCCATCTCATTCCCTAGAGACCAATCAGTTTAAAATGTCACACTGTTCTGCCAATCACATTGTGCCTAATGGCAGCTGCCCTAAGGACTGTATAAAAGCTCACTGACCGAGTAGCATGGGGGTCACCTCTTCTTTTGGGGTACAGGGTGTCCCCAGCATGCTGGACCATTAAAAATTCCTCTTGCATTTTGCAGCTATCTCTCGTCTCCACATGGTTCACTCAGGGCGTCTCTGGTAAACTAAGGCTCTGGTTGCTAGAGTCTTACAATTACTGATCAAAATTTAAGCCAGGTGGTAGTGATACACTCACTCCTTTAATCCCAGCACTGAGAAGGCAAAGGCCATCCTGGTCTACAGAGGGAGTTCGAGGACAGCCAAGACTACACAAAAGAAACCTGCTCTCAAAAACAAAAACAAAGATCAAAATTTAACCCTCTTTATTTTCAAAGGCTAACTGGAGGGTGCAAAAGTTGTCATTTCACAAAAATGTTGCAAAAACTTGTAAACTGCATAGGCATAGGCCTGCCTGAAAGGGAAAAATGCCACCTCTGGTTGGTCACTAGCTGTCAGTATTAACACTTGATAGTGGCATTCTGTGAACATACATCTTAGGAGTTTGGAGTCAAGAAACCAGAACTCCCCAGAGCACTCCCAACAATCTCAGGAACCTAGGGACGTTAAAGTCACTCAGATATAGTGTGACCCAACTGTATGTAGCTCTTTAAATATCTTTAAATAGAAGAGCTGAATATTAAAATTTGAGCCTTGATCAGAAAACTTTGTCTTGGCTTCATGCTTATCTCGTCTCCCTTTTTCATTTCCAGCCCCGCTCTCAGGTGAATCCTGTTTGTCCGTAGCTGCTGGCAGCTACAATTCATTCATTCAAGAAAATTTTAGCTCCAACAAAACACGATGATGCCCAGTACATAAACTATATCCCCAAGAAATAATTGTACCAGCTGATGGAGCTGTGAATGTGTGCCCATGCTGTGAGCACTTGGAGACACTTTCAAGACAACTTTGCAATCAGGGCACAATTTCATTAAAGCACCTGACACTGATTCCCAAGAGCTGGGTTGGAATTAATCAGAAAGAGGCAGGGACAGTTGCCAGGTAACTGTGGGGAGGAGCATACCTGGCTGTTGCCAGGGAACTGTGGAGGTGGGATTTAGACAGAATACTAACAAGGGGTGAGAGTTAAGAAAAGCCAGTAGAACCACAGAGACTAGGAACAGCCAGGTCTCGAGCCAGAAAACAAACAAATGAAATAAAAAATCTACACAGTTTAGAGTAGCCGTAGAGTGAAAAATTATAAAGATATATATATATATATACTTTTTCTTTACTCTAGAACTGAGCAAAAGAATGTAAGTTCCAGAAAGTGGAACCGAATGTAAGATTTTCACTGCCTCGGGACACACTCCGGGTAGAGGACATTATCCCTGAATCAGAGGACACTTACTGGATTACATTCCTCAAGCCTCAGGGAGTAGACCCTACCTGTGGGTAGGAAAAGCCCAAAAGGCAGGAAGACATATTCCTGACCACAGAGAAAGATGCAAGCCATCTAGGTTGGGCTATAGCCGGAAGAAGTGAAAATGGTTAACCTGAAATAGTTGGTAATGACATGGTGGAACTACACTTTTGAGAGGAATGAGTGTGCAGAGTGATTTTCACATGACTCTAGTCATTTAGGGTGAGTACCTCTGAAATGTTCCACTAATTTTATGTTTTGTATCCTTGACTCACACACCCCCCCGCCCCCCCCCCCCCCCCCGTTTCCACTCCCCTGGTTTGTGGTTTTTCCCTTTAAAACCCTCCTCAGACTGGCTGGCGGGGTCGAACTCTACTCCTTCGCAAGTGTGTAGTTAGCCCGCTGGTTGCCAGCTTTCTTCCCTAATAAACCTCTGCTGATTGCATCCAGGTATGGTTTCTTGTGATTTTGGGGTGGTTGTGATTTCCTAAGACTTGAGGAAGGGTCTCCCGAGTTTGTGGGTCTTCAGCTACGAGCCTTCCACATCAAGACTCTTTTGTTCCTTGTAACTGAATACTAACACATGCATGTTGGTGTTCAGGAAGCCAGCCCACGGTTGGGATGTGTGAATAAAAATTCAGACTTGTAGGTGTTTAATCTCTCGTATTCAGTTTCCAAGCCCCATCCTATGGGGTTAAGGGATCTAAGGGGTATGTGGATCCTTGTACTCAGATGATAAGCCCATGAACATTACCTGCAAGTGTCCTGAGCAGAAATGAGCCATGAAAAGATCTAGGAATGCTCACCACAAAGCAGACGAGCAGACAAAAGATCATGTAAGAGCTGACACAGTTGAAGTCAGACAACGTACACATTTGAATATACATACACACTATATCTCCACCCGAACCAACGTCCCCATTTTGTATCAGACCAAGGAGTAAAAGTCTCTGAATCTCGATTACTTGGGGAGATGCACTGGCTGAACACAAGACAGCTGTACTGTGGTCTATAGTTTTTGCTGAAGAACCACTTGAACAAGACCCTACTTCCATGCCTCCTGTCAGGAGTGTCTGGCTCCCTAGCTAACCATCAGTCAACATTGCCTTATAACTCTGAAATGGGGTATTCCATGCCCCAAGCTCTACCTGCCCCAGCTTTCCTGTGTGTGCTTTATACTGTAAATCTGAGTTCAAGAAAAGTACCCTGCCACACTCTCTCAGACAAAGATCTTTCTCTTTAGCTAGCTTGAGGGCAACTACTTCCTTAGCAACTAGTCACCCCGGACTGGCCTCAAGGTCCACAGATTGTGGAGCAAGACTAGCCCACATTCAGCCTCAGGAGAAGGTGGAAGATGTGTTTGCTTTGATCCATACAGTCTTGGTGCTGTTGGATAAGTGTGACTGTGGCTGCCTTTTGGCAGAGGTTTTTCCTCAGCTTGCCTCAACCCTTCTAGAGTAGTGTATTGTAAGACCCCCAAAGGGAGATCCCCACTCAAGTCTCAGGACGGCGACACCTAAGGACTCATGAGAGATCGGCTTGATGCAAACACATGAGGCAGTTTAATGTCAGAGCTCTGGGTCAGCACGTATCTCACTCAGGAGACAGAGGAGCTGACCCCAAGGCTCAAAGGATTAGGGCTTTTATAGGCAAGGGGTGGGGGAAGTGGGAGATTTTTATGCGGGTACACATGATTGGTTGCTTTACATTTTTGAACATCAGCAGGCTGTGTAGGCCGAGCAGGCCCAAAAGGGGGAAGGGTGGAAGAACACCAGATGGCCCATTACTCATTTGGACATATCTCTCTGTTCTTTTAAGGATGTCCTTGCATACTTTTTTATCTTTCATGGCCAGCCAGTTCCTTGGATGATTCAACAGGCCTTTGTCTTGTAACTCCACATCCTCTGTAACTAATTAACTGGGCCCAAACCTGCTGACAGGCATTTTTAACTAGTTAGCTTAGGGAAAAGGAATCACAGTACCCTGCTACTCTTATTAGTTTGGCCTATTTCAAAATTTTCTTTCAGTATCAGATTACCATAATACCATGACCTCACATCCATCTGGTTTCTCTGCCTTTGCTCTGCAATTATTTGAGTTTGAAATCTTTGAAGTTGACTTGGTGTGTGGGAGTGGGGGATAGCAGTTAACCTATATGTCAAGTTGTTTATGTTGATGAGAGAGTCAACAATGACTATGGTAAAATGGAAAGAATTCTGACTAGAATCTGAGTCCATTTTTGCTGGTTTGTTATCATCATCATCATTATGGCTGTTGTTTTGTTCCCCAGTAGTTCAGAAGCAAATGTAATTCCTGAGGAGAAAAAAAAAAAAAAAAAAACCTTTAGAAACAGAGAAAATATGCCCCGGCCCACAGGGATTCAATGAGACCTTAGGGAAGGGGGTGAAAGAATGAAGGGACAACAGACACAAAGACTGAGAGCAAGTTTGGGGTTCTGATCAAGCTCTGAAACTTTAACTTCAGGGGCAGGTTATAAAGACACTCAAAATGAGAAGTTTAGGTGAGGGTCATTGCTTAGGGTTATGCCAATATTGAATCATCATTGTCTAATACCATCCCACTGTCATATCTGGCTCCCAGGAAATGCCAGACATTCTTTAAGTTCCTGGGACCTGAGACCCTCAAACGTCCTTTCTTAACCTTGTGCTGACTAGTCTTTCCAGAACAGCAGGTAATTTCCTGGATTTGGCTCCTGGCATCTGCTCCCTTTTAACAATTTTAAATGAGACTGGCAGGCAACATTAAGAAATTAATTTCGGACATTAAGAAATCTCATTGGCAGATAAATGGGCATTAACCAGAGGGGAAAAGTATTGGCCTGATCCTTCATTTGTATCATTTGTAATGGTGCCTTTTGGGGGAGGAGAGGGTTATTTGTCTCATGGGCCATGTAGGATATCAAGGGCCCTAGCCAGCTGCTTTGAGACACAAGAAATCAACACCAACCTCTATGGGTTGGGGGCCGACTTTTAGCAGAAAGCAGCTATCAGCTTTGCAGCCATCTTGAGCCATATACCCTGACATGAGACTTGGATTACAATAGCCTACAACAGCTGAGCACACTCTGATAATCTTGGTTTAGATACCTTGGGTGTGTAAGATTAAAGGTGTGTGAGATTAAAGATGTGTAACTTAAGAGTGTGACTAAGGGCATAATTAAAGGTGTGACCAAAAGGCATGGCTTAGAAGTGAGACATATAAAGGCGAGAGGCAGACAGAAGAGAGATGAGAGAATCAGACACTTCAGGGAGTACAACTAGGAACTAGGAACTCAAGACTTGGGACTTGGACTAGGAAGAGAGACTGAAGAATAAATGGGATTGAATCACACTCTGTCTGGTCTCCATTCTTTGAGTCTGTCCTCACTCTCTCTCTCTTGCTGAACCCCGACCTGCGGACCAGAGCGGCAGCTTGGGCCGGGGTACAGTGGCCGCCCCAAATGTGGGGCAGCCCGGGCCTCAACATTTTGCTCAGGCCACGACATCTTTTGGTGCCCGAATGTGGGGCTAGTGCGGTTCCCAACATCTATGCAATCAGGTTTGCTTTTTGGGGAAATCAGAAGAGGACAATTTGGGTCCTTCCCCTGCGGTACCTCATCACACACCCCTTGCAGATACCCACATTGTACCCGTGCCATGCCAAACCAATGTGCACAGATCTGAGTTCTATGCAGCTCCTAAAGGAGATGTGTCATTGCAAGGCTCAGCCAAGCCTCTATCAGCCGAATCAAGTCTATGATAATGTACTTTTAGATGCCAAGAAGTCAATTTGTTGTTTTATAAAGACAGTGAGTCTGTTAAAGGTCCAAGGGTCAAAAGCCAAAAGGAGAAGGAAACTGACCACAGGACCCAGGATGGAAGGGAGTGTGGGGAACCGACAGAAGGCGGCTATCATCCTTGCAGCCATCTTGAGCCATATACCCTGACAAGAGACTTGTTTTCAACAGCCTACAACAGCTGAACACACTCTGATAACATCTTGTTTTATATACCCAGGATTTTCCCTTGGGTGTGTGTGATTTAAAGGCGTGACTTAAGAAGTGAGACTTATAAAAGGAGAGAGGCAGACAGAAGAGGAGGCTGGAAACTTGGAACTTGGAGGCACTAGGGACTAGCAACTAGGGACTAGGAACTCAAGACTTGGGACTTGGAGAAGAAGAGAGACTTGAGAATAAACAGGACTGAATCACACTCTGTCTGGTCTCTATTCTTTGAGTCTTCTCTCTCTCTCTCTCTCTCTCTCTCTCTCTCTCTCTCTCTCTCTCTCTTGCTGAACCCTGACCCGTGAAACAGAGCAACAGTACTAGCCAGAATAATTTAGCCCCCAAAGCTTGGGGCAGTGAGGGCTTTAACAATTTTGGCCCCCAAGCTTTTGGCAGTGCAGGTTCCAACATTTGACAGAGCGGTCCCCAACAAGGGAGAAGGGTGGTAAGCCAAGGAGAGGCAGAGAACCAGTTTTTAAGCCATCCCTCTTCTTGTTCCTGCTATTTCTTTTGTCATTCTAATCTCTCTCTGATCTTGGCCATACTATCTCTAACTACCCTGGTGTGGTCAGTATAAAAACAGCATTCCTCCTTGGGGGCAGCACAGAGCCTCCCTTGCTGAAGGAAAAGCAGATGAGGGATTTCTCCAGATTAGTGCTGCCAATCTCTAGCTGTTTGATGTCCTTGTCAATGAAGTTTTGAGTAGTGCCTATTTGAAAAAACTAGAGAAGTTATGCTGGTCCCAGCCCCAGCAGCCCCAAGGCCAAGGAGGACAGATAAGGTAGACCTCACACCTTGTCCTAAGCAGGGTGTGATCAGCAACCGTGTCCCAAACCTGAGCAAAACCTTCTTCAGTATAATAGGTTAAGCTAGGAATCAACTATACAAGTATGCAAAATGCTGTTTTGTTTTTCACTGTTTGGAATATAAATGCAAGGTGTAAGACCACTGCCGCAAGCTCACCAAGTATTGTTGGACTCTAAGATCCAAAACCAGGGGACACACTCCCCCAGAAACACTCACGGACAGGATTCACTGCAATAACATGAGGTTTATTGATAAGATGTTAACCAGTATACTGGGATTCTCCTATATACAGACAAGAGGAACCTCAAGCCAAAGCTGGGGGCAGCTTTTATACAGAGCTCACAAGGGCAACCACAGAGGCTGACCTTCTCAGGTTTAGTCTGTAGGTGACTCAGATTCGCACATTACTTTTATGACAATGAATATCTTCTGTTTGCCCAGATTTACCACATTAAGGGCTCAGTTTCCTGACCACCTCCTATCCTGGGCCCCTTTGCTGGAATGTGCCTACCTGCTCTGGGCCCTCCTCACCCACAGGTGGATTTCCTCCCCTGCAGGTGGATTCCCTCTCCTGTGGTCTGAGGAATGTTAATCAGCCTTTCCCTTCATCCTCTGAATGTTAATCCAGCAAGTGTCCTCGGACCAAGGAATATACTCCTCCCTGAATGTGCCCTGGGGGCAGTGAATTCTAAGTTCAAACTGAGACCTGAATTCTAAATTCAAACCGAAAACCGAAAGTCTTATAGTATCATTTGTGGGAAGGAGGTAGGCAGAGGAAGAGGAGGTCAGTGAGTTCAGGGCAGCAATGATTTAGCACTGAAAATGTCCTATTAATGACCTCAAGAATAAAATGTCGAGTATCAGGTTTAAAGGCATCATCAGAACGAGGGGGAGTGGTGGTGTAAAGAGTAGGAACAAGATTAGTGGGCTGTTTTTGTGTAGAGTGAAAAATTATAAAGGCCATTTTATGAAATATGTGTAGATTTTTCGCCTTACAGAACGCGGAACTGAAAATAAGATTTCAGGCCTTCACATTCCAGGTGAAGGACAATTGCTGGATTATATTCCCCAAGCCTCGCCCAAGGCAGGAAGGCATTCCTGACTACAGATAAAGATGCTGCCACCTAGGTGGGGCTATAGCTGGAAGATAGTTATCTGAAATAGTTGGTAAATGGCAGGATAGGACACAATAGCATGGTAAAAACCACATTTTTGAGAAGAATGAGTGTGCAGTGATTTTCACATGACTCTAGATCATTTGGGCTAGATTCTCTGAAATGTTCCACTGTTCTTGGTTACCCCTCCCTTGGTCTTCCCAGTGCTATGTTCAAAATTTGTAAAACAACCAATCATGTGTAAGCGCGTGAAAATGCAACCATTCATGTGTAAGCATGCGAAAATGCCTTCCTTCCCCCACCCCATGCTATAAAAGACCCTTTAACCCACCACTCTGGGCCAAAACCCTGCTCTTGGAGCTAAAGAGCTTGTCATTTTGACTGCCGACTCTTTCCCTACTAAACCTCTGCTGATTGCATCCAGGTATGGTTTCTTGTGATCTTTGGGTGGTTGCGATTTCCGGAGGCTTGAGGAAGGGTCTCCCCAGTATGGGGGTCTTCATTTGTTGGGACAAGGGATTTAAGACACGGTTTGGTCCAATAGGCACCATCAGCCTACCAATCCCAGGTGGTTGTATCAACAGTTTTATAGTAAATAGTAGGCCATCATCAGAGTGCTCCTTGTCAAGCCTTAGCCTCCAAGAATGGCCTCTGGTCCATTTATTCCTAGATCGGTAAATTGAATATGAAGCGGGTGATACCAGCCTGAGATCTATGGAATATTAGTCCAATCTGGGTTTCCCTGGCTTCTTGTTTTATGATGTGTATAATAAGCAGTGGCCATGATAAAGTCCCAGGGGAAGGAGGGACACCAGTAGCTGTCTCCTGTAGTTTCACACCCCCAAATTTTAGAGAAGAATTCATTTTTACCTCCACACTGTGGATTCAAGGAGTGATCTTGGTGATAGCCAGGGTGTAGCTGCCTGTGGCCACGAATCAACTGGGTTCACCTGAAAGGGAGGCTGGGAATGAAAAGGGGACAGAGGGTGAGACGAGATGAAGCCAAAGTTCTCTGATCAAGGTTCAAAGCTTTAATATTCAGCTCTCAATTTAAAGGGAAAGGCCCAACCAAGACCTTTCTTGTTTAAGCCAGAGGTGGGTGGGATAATCCAATAATCAGTTCTTGGTCACGGCTGGAGACATCTCAAGGCAAGCACAAAGGCAATTCTTCTATGTTCTGTGCAGCCGAGGTGGGTAACTCCACCTAGATCCTATCACTTGGTCTGTTGTGGTAAACAAGGTCTCTCAGGCCTGCTCAAGGCTGGGGGAAGGGCACAGAAGGGAAGCACTCTTAAGGTGCCCCTTCTATCTTTTGTGCCACACCCACCCCAAGAGTTGAGGCCCTGTCTGTCAGGCAGAGAGGGCAAGGAGGGAACTTTTTGAAAATCTGCATGCCCTTCCAGGTCCCAATTGGCAGGAGCACCTATGGCTAATTTGCAGAGATCAGGGTAAAGGCTGGCCACCAAGTGCCAGGGTGTGAAACCTGAGAAGTGCGCCATGCAGTGTCACCCTCTCCATTAATTACTTGCCAAGTCAAATTAAGGGGTTAATGGGGATTGTCATCACTTGCTCTTAAGAGTCCCGAGGCCAGCATGAGGATCAAGGCCTCCAACAGCAAACATCACAGGTGGCTCATTTTTATCTGGAAAGGAAAAAAGAAGGAAATTCTCAGGGAGATCTCTCTTCCCTGGATCTCAATTGTTATCCATTTTATCTACAATTGGGTCTGGCTTTGTGGAGGTATCTATTTGTTTCACCAATCTTTCTGGCAGCTATCTAGCTGTGGCTTCTTTGGTGGAAAACAGACATATCAATCCTCAGCCCCATATAAGAACTGGTTTTGAGCCATTCCGTTTAAAGATAAGAAGGTCCTTCCACATAACTGTGGTATAATTTTTATTAGTCTTAGGGTGCCAGAGGCAATCAGCAGCAGATTTGCCATGAGCATCCAGATTTAGAAAATTGAGAACAACAAGGCATGATGGAGAGTATTTCTAAGAGAACCCTTCTGGGGGTATAACTCCCACTCTTTTGTTTTTTAAAAACCAATTTTTTAGAGTTCCTTGCAAAATCAGTGCAGAAGCACCAGTAGCTGCTCCTCCCATACTCAGAGAGTTATGAAGATATTATTTTAAAGTTCCACAATACCTGTTTCACAATACCTTGTCCTTGAGGATTATAAGGAATCCCAGTAATATGGGTAATATTAAATTGTCAACAAAACATCTCAATGCCTGACTGCAATAGCAAGTTGCATATTCTCTTAATCTGATATGGAACACCAAGCATAGAAAGATAATTTAGGCAATAATTAATTACATTTTTAGTTGCTTCTCCTGCTAAAAGCAGTTGCAACTAGAAGGCCTGAAAAGGTGTCAAGTCAGATGTACATGTTTTAATTTTCCAAAATCAGAAATAACAATCCACTTGCCATAATTGATTAGGTATAAGTCCTCAAGAATTAACACCATTATGGAAAAATTGAGGACACTGAGAACAAGTTTTTGCAATTTGATTTGCATATTTTCTAGAAATACCAAATTATTGTCTCAAGCTATTATTATTTTGATGATGTAAAGAATAAGATTGTATGGCCAATTGTTTTTGTAAGAGCCATAATCTGCCTAGTATACAAATCTGCTGTGGCATTGCCCTGGGGTCCAGGCAATCCAGTATGAGCTCTTAAATGTCTTATAAAGTTAAGGAAAAATACATGTTTCTTAAATTAAGCTGTATTTGTAAAATCTGAGAATTAACAATATCTTTAAAAAGGAACAATTTTAAACAATTATAATCCGTAAGCTATATACTGGCTATGAGTATACAAATGTGAAAGTATTTAAATGAAGTCAATTTGGTCAATTTGCAGTTACATGGTCTACATGACTGCAGTGTTTGTATGATTAACATTTTAGTCAGTGGGGTTATGTAGGAAACCTTGAAAGTCAGCTCAAGACACCCAAAGTTCTCAGCACAAAGGAGATTTATTTATTCAAAGGGACAGAGGACAGAGAATAAAAGACAAAGACAGGAGATAGAGGATGAGGCAGAAGGAAGGAGAGAGAGAGAGAGAGAGAGAGAGAGAGAGAGAGAGAGAGAGAGAGAGAAGAGGGGTAAGGGGGAGGGGCATTCATCCTGGATTGTGACAAAGGACTGCTTCTGGATAGACAGGAGACAGATTTGGCAAATGGAAGTTTATAAAGGTACAAGGGAAAACCATGTGTTATAATGAAGTGTTTAATTTTAATTTGGCATATTAATTAAGTGAGCCAAAGGGGTGCTTTTGGTTGTTGGACACCAATGCTTTGAAAACTGGTTCTTGGTAGTCAGCCTCAGGAGGAGGAAGTGAACAAATAAAGGAATAGATCTTGGAGGCTAGTTTTAGGAATGTAATCTAATGATTTCTAGCAAGGCGGGTGGGGGCAGGCCTGCCAGAGCTATGTTTGCAAGTTGGCTGGAGTGCCCAAGTTACCCTCTACAATGCAAATAGCCTCTATTCAGTTGAGCCAAGGCGTGAGTAGAAGACTGATCCCCTGCTGTACACACTTCTTTTTTGAGCAGTTGGAATTCACAACTGTCACTGCTCCACTAGGTCTCCAGACCAGAAACCTCCACATTTGAGATGAGGATTTTCAACTTGCCAGCTTTCACAGTGTGATCCAATTTCTTAAACTCTGTCTCCCAGTCCTTCCCCCTTCTCTCCCCTTCCTCTCTCTTTTTCTCTCTCTCCTCCCCTCTCTCCCCCCACACACACACCAAAGATGCAAACACCAAATAGCCCCTCTGTGAGCCCTGACCTGCACAGCAGTTTAAAGAGCATTTTCTCTCTACTTTCTCAAGGACAGTCAGTCTGGAGCTCATGTGGTTCTTCCAAGTGGTCATATACTTCTGCATGTATGTGTGAATGAACAGATATTAACTAAAGAAGAGGGCTAAATTCCATGTGAGGTTTGGCATAGCTTAGAACAGAAATAACAACTGATAAGCTGGGCATAGTGGCACACACCTTTAATCCTAGCAGCTGGGAGACAGAGACAGGTGGATGTCTGTAAGTCTAAGGTTAGACTTTTGCTATGTCTACATAGTAAATTCCAGGACAGCCAAGACTACAGAGAGAGACCCTGTCTATAAAAAAATAAACAAACAACAACAACAAAACTGTTGGAGTGATGTTTTTGTACATTGTGTGAAGATGTGTCTCTCTCCTTCCTTGCCAGCCTAAGGCATCTTCTGATTGGTTATAATAAAAAGACTTGGCCTATAAC
The DNA here is from genome assembly GCF_011762505.2 of Arvicanthis niloticus. Classification (NCBI taxonomy): domain Eukaryota; kingdom Metazoa; phylum Chordata; class Mammalia; order Rodentia; family Muridae; genus Arvicanthis; species Arvicanthis niloticus. The sequence continues at coordinate 30,393,299 of NC_133433.1, read as the reverse complement.
AGAAGGCAGAATAGTAAGGTGGGACTTCTGGACAAAGAGAGGAAGAATTGGGAGGAGAGAGGCATAAGAGAGTCACCATTGGAACACTGATAAGAAGGAGGCCAGGGCAAGTCTAAGGTGTCAGGTAATGGGCCATGTGACTAAAAAGAGTCCAGGCCAGTATTGTTGGGTTAGAATAGCTTAGAATCTGCCCAGCTATAGTACCAGTGTCTGAAGTGATTAATAAATATAAAGGTCTCTGTGTCATTATTCAGAGTAAGGGTTGGCATAGAAAGGCCCATAGTTATACAAAACAATTAACAGGGGTAGATGGCAAGACAGTTCACACCCTGGACTAGTCAGGGAGGTGTGTGGAACTAGTCAAAAACAAGCCATTCCATGGCTGCCCAAGGGATTTGCACAGTTGTGAGTCAGGAAATAGTTCTCTACAACATTCAGATCATCTTCAAAGAGGTCTTCAGAGATGTGGAATAATAGTGACATTCTTCATCAACATGGACATATAAAGTCATTAAAGCTAAAGCATTATTTTTCTTACAAATCCACAAGCTACATTCTATGAAGTGTTTTTAGCTAACTTACTAGTAGTAGAAACACATAATACAACTTTGCTGGTGATCCCAGTGTGATTTTAATGATTTTTACTTTCTTAAATGAAGCAAGAACATCAAATGAACCAAGACAAACAATATAACCTAAAAAAGAGGCAATGTGTAAAGAGAAGGAACCATGGATACTTTTATTGGTCTAGTTTTTGAGACATGGTATTGCTATGTAGCCCACGATGGCTTCAAAATCCCAATCCTCCCACCTCAGCCTCGGAGATGCTGAGATTACAGGTGTTTGCCATCAACATCTGGAGTTCTGTTCCACAGAAAGAAAAATACTCAGTTTGGGGCCACATGCTCCATGGCTAATGCTCTGTCCTTGCCAGTAGCTCCCCCTTCTGGGTGAAAGTGGAAGGACAGAAGAAACGTCTTGTGGATGTTATAACTAATGTGGGACCACCTACAATGGTGTTGTCACAGTAGCCCATTGTCTGGGGTTTGATAGATCCTTAAGATCCTTAAGATGCTACAAGATGAGCCAGGCGGTGGTGGCGCACGCCTTTAATCCCAGCACTTGGGAGGCAGAGGCAGGCAGATTTCTGAGTTGGAGGCCCGCCTGGTCTACAGAGTGAGTTCCAGGACAGCAAGGACAACACAGAGAAACCCTGTCTCGAAAAACAAAGACAAACAAACAAAAATGCTCCAAGATGACAGAAATGGCAGAACTTAAGGAAACAACAAATGCCCAGCTAAACATGTTTCTTGATTCTGAGAGGATAAAGATCAAGATGGATTTGAGGGGGCTGGAGAGATGACTCAGAGGTTAAGAGCACTGGCTGGTCTTCCAGGGGTCCTGAGTTCAATTCCCAGCAACCACATGGTGGCTCATAACCATCTATAATGAGATCTGGTGCCCTCTTCTGGCCTGCAGACATACATGCAGGCAGAATGCTGTATACATAATAAATAAACCAATCTTTAAAAAAAAAAAAAAAAAAAGATGGATTTTAGGTTTCTGTGTCATAGGAGAGGAAAAAAAACAATAATTTGGGAGCTGAGCAGTGGCCTATATTCCAGTGGAAGCCTCTTGTTTTCATGGCAGATGCTTGGATGGGGGTGCCTCATGTTTGATTGTGTTGAAGCCCGTAACCCTGTAAAGTTGCTAAGAAACAGCAGCACAACTGATTGATAGTGTAAGAAACTCATTCCTGTCTGCATACAACTCGACTCACCTTTCCATCCTTTCAAATGCAATGCTGATTTGTTTTGTTTTGAAACAGGACCAGTAGTCCTGAACCCTTCCAGCATCCTACTTCCTGTAGACCAGGCTGGTCCTAAACCCTCCAGCATCCTACTTCTACTTGCTAAAGGACAAGATTATAGGTGAGCCCCACAACATCCAGTTTTGTGTGGTGTTGGGGATGACACATTGTGCCAGCTGAGCTACATCCCCAGCCCTTACAATATCGTTCTTAATTCACTGCATTTTTTTTCCAGAAGTTCAAACATGACAATACTTTTTTAGCTTCTAAACTTTCTTAGCAAGTGGAAGTCTATGTAAAGTGTAAGCCAAATGAAAGAAATGTGGGATGTGTGACTTATCTTTAAAACCCAAAACAACGTATTACCAGGGTTAAGTATAAAGGTCACCACCAACAGAAAACTCTGATAAGACTTGTTACCACATTTCTTTAGTTGCATTTCTCCTGCTCAACAGAGCGAATCTCCTCTGAATAACCCGTGAATTTCACAATAACACGTGCAGAGGCTAAAGCAGGAATCTGTATAGGGCAGCCAATACCCATCAGACCAGGGATGTGTGCCTCAGAGGAGGGGACGGGTACGTTAAGAGAATCATCAGGCTCTCTGTGCCTCTCTCTGTATGTGTCTTTTTCTCTGTCTGTCTCTCTCTGTCTGTCTCTCTCTCTCTATCTCTCTCTGTCTCCTCTCCCTCCTCCCCACTGCCTGCCCCCCGCCTCTCTCTCTCTCTCTCACCCCCCAGGTTTCAGTGAGTTGGCCCTGCACACAACACAACAGGCAGACACCATGTCATCTTCTCAGGAGGGTTCACTCTCATCTTGTAAGATAGAAAAATCAGAATTTCCTTCAAGATATTTAACTCTTATGAAAAAGAGATGTTCCTGTCCTGTCTAGTAGTAAGAGGCTTTCTACTTGTCATCAGGGAAAGAGGCTAGCCTCAGATTCTAGAAGCAACTAGAAATTCTACTCTCTTCATTGTCAAAGAGTGAGTAGAGTTTCATTGTCTCACATTTAACTCTGGGTGAAATACTGGTGTTTTGTGACTTAGGGCTTGTAACCCAGGATGGCTAATATTTTCAATTTAACAAAATCTCAAATCACCTAGGAGGTAAACTTCAAGGCATGCCTGTGAGGGATTATCTAGATTAGGTTAGCTCAGGCGGGAAGGAATTATCTGATGGGCTGGGGTCTCGAACTACATAAAAATGCTGAAAAACAGGGCATTCAGCACCCTCTGCTTCCTGACTGGACGCAGTGTGACCAGCAACATTGGGTTACCACTGCCGTGCCTTTTCCACCCTCATGGACTTCTCCACTGGAACTGTGCTGAAATCAACTCTTCCTTAATTTTTTATTTTTTTCAAGTATTCTATCATAGCTATGTGGCAAATAAATAATGCACTACCAAATCTAGATTAAATTCATCCCTCCAGGAACCAACAAGGAAGCTCTTCTTTTTTGTCTTGACCATTGTTCTGCCTCCTTCATGTTCCTTGTCCCTTCCCTGTTTTATGTTCCGTGTCAACTGTCCCCAGGCCCAGTCATGGACAGTGCTGTTTCTATCCCATCCCTTGGTAGTCTCATCTAATCCCAAGGCTATCAGATTTACTTTCACAGGTGAATTGTGAAATTGGAATCTCCCTGTGCCCTGGACTCGGGTGTTTCCTGGTGACTCGATACCATCACTTGATCTAGAACTTCACATTTTGTTCTAGCTTCATTTCTGATGAAATACGCTGACAAAAAAAAAGCAGCTTAGGGACGAAATGGTTTATTTTAGTTCACAGTTTCGAGTTCATCATTGTGAGGAATTTAAGGCAGAAACTTGATGTATCTAATCACAGTAGAGCCTCAGTCATAGCAAAGGAAGCTGACGTATATATGTTCACTTGTACTCAGTCCCTGCATGACTCTGTATAGTCCAGGATTCAAACATAGGAGACGGTGCCACCCACAACAGGCAGGTCTTCCCACCTTGGTTAAAGCAATTAAGACAATTCTCTAAAAGCCAACCTAGTTGTCTTAGTTTGCTTTCTATTGCTGTGATAAACACCATATAACTGAAAGCAACTTGGAGGGAAAGGATGGAAGGCGTGGTGCTTGGACAATAACTGAGAGCTTTACATTCTGATCTGAGAGAGAGAGAGAGAGAGAGAGAGAGAGAGAGAGAGAGAGAGAGAGAGAGAGAGAGATTATCTTTTTGGGTCCAGGTTACCTCTCTCAGTATAATATATTCTAGTCCAGTCCACTGATCTTCAAATTCCTTGGTTTTGTTTTTCTTTACAGCTGAATAGCGTGCCACAGCATGTCTGACCACATTTTCATCATCCATTTGTCAGTTGAAGCATAGTTAGGTTGTTTCCCTTTCCTGGGTACTGTGACTAGAGCAGCAGTGAGCCTGGGTACTGTGACTAGAGCAGCAGTGAGCATGTCTGGGAAGATATTCGTAAAGTAGGAAGCCAGGCCCTTTGGCCATATGCCAAAGATAGGCTAGCTGGGTCATGTGGTAGATTTAGTTTTAGCTTATTGAGGGTTCTCCACACTGGTTTCTGGAGGGCCTGGACCCTTTTTCCCACATTCCCTCCGGCATTAGCTGGCTATTGTATTGTTGATTTTCATCGTTCTGACTGGAATAAGATGAGATCTCAAAGGTGTTTTGATTTTCAGTCATCTTTCTTACACGAGTCACAACCACCTTTCCTCCAGTGGTACTGCCACCCACACCAATCAGTAACTGAGAGAAAGCTATGGACTGTGGGCCATCGGATGGAGGCATTTTCTCAACTGATGTTCTGCATTCCAGATAACTCCAGCTTATGCTCAAGTTGACAAAATCTAACCAGGATACTAATCTAAACAATCCCTCACTGAGATTCTCTTTTATGGTGATTCTGGGCTATGCCAAGCTCACAATCACACATGTCCAGAGTAGAACACTCTCGCCAGGTCTGGTTTCCTACCAGTAAATGACACTATTAAATACCTAATCCTTTTACTCTGCCCCTGCCCTCAGTCCATCTTTGAGTACTCTTAGATTGCTTTTACAGTACGCCCCAAGGCAAGAGATAGAACTGAGTTGGTGGAATGCTTGTCCAGCATGCAGAAAGCACTGCTTTAATCCCCAGCACCTCATAAATAAAGAGCGGTGATATACATGTGTAATCCTAACATTCAGAAAGCAGAGACATGAACATCAGAAATTCAGGGCCGCTTATGACTACATAGCAAGTTCAAGGCTACCCTGGGTACCCTGTCTCAATAAATAAAATACAATGTCCCAAATCTTCCCTTCTCCTCTGTACCATCTAGTCTAGACTGCCATCCTGTCCTGACCAAACTCCTACCCTGATAGTCCCTCCTTTCACTTTTTCCTCCCCAGAATGTATTTTCTGTGAAGCAGCCAGAGGCAACTTTAAAAAGCCTTTGAAAATATGAATCAGATAATACCCTTTTGTGGCTTGAAGCCCTCGAGCAGGTTCTGTTTCCACTTGGGTTATTGGATCCTCACAATAAAAAAAGAGTACAGGTCATCTGTAGAATTGTGACTGATCTCAGAACTTACCAAACAATTGAAGTCACAAGGCAACCAAGTACCCTGAACTCCAAAAGCTGCTGTGCCACAGAGAGGGCTCAAATATTGTTGGCTGCCTTGCAAGTGGATGACTGATCAAAGAATTTAACTGTTTTTGTTGCTGTTATTATTATTTTTTTAGGCTTTTGTTCATTTTGTTGTTGTTGTTGTTTATATTTTTCTTTTTCTGCTTGCTTGCTTGCTTGATTTTTGGAGGACAGGGTCTCACTATGTAGTTCATGCTGGCCTAAAATTCACTAAGTCTGAGACTAAGGGCAACCGTCCAGCCTCAGCCTCCTAAATGCTAAGATTGCAAGCACTACCACTATCCTAGCTTAACATCTTCTTAAAAGTCACTGTCATGTAGATGTAAGTTTGAAATAAGCAGAGTCACCAAGCCCCCGCAGTGGGGGCACAGATCTTTAATCCCAATACTCAGGAGACAGAGACAGGCAGATTTCTGAGTTTGAGGCCAGCCTAGTGTACAGAGCTAGTTGCAGGACAGCCAAGACTACCCAAATAAATTGTTTCTTCAGTTATTCTTAGATTTTTCTAAGAAAAAGAATGAAAGGAAGGAGAGCAGCTGTATATGTAGTGGAGGATGGCCTTGTCAGCATAGGTGGGAGAGAACGTCCCTGGTCCTGTGAAGGCTGGATGTGCCAGTGTGGGGGAATTTGTGGGTGGGGAGGTGGGAGTGGGCAAGTAGGTGGGGGCATATCCTCATAGAAGCAGAAGGAGGGAGGATGGGATAGGGGGCTCCTGGGTGGGGTGGGAAATGGGGAAAGGGGATCACAAATGAAATGTATTAAAATATCCAATTAAAAAAAAACAGAAAAAGAAAGAAAGGAAGGAGAGAAGGGAAAAGAAAGGAAATAAAAGAAAAGAAAAGCAAACTATGGCTATTTCTCAGAAAATTTAAAACTGCAGATAACCCAGCATCACTGTTTGGCACACACCCCAAGAACCAAAGGCCACACAGCACAGATTGTAAGCACAGTGTCCATTGGAAGCCACCTAATTGTCCACTGATGGATAAATGCATACCAAGTCATGAAAAAACATACCTTACATGTATATATGTACATGCAATGTTGTTCAACTGTAAAAACTGAGATCTTGCTACTTTGATCAACATGGATAAACTGAAGAATGTTATGCTATGGGAAGTAAACTAAACACACACACACACACACCGGATGGGGGAGGGGCAGTAGGTAAAAGATGCTTGCCCAAGCCTGATGACAGAACTTTCATAAAGGTGGAAGAAAGAGCGAACCAATCCCACTAAATGGTCCTCTAACATGCACATGCACACAGTGCACATATAACCACACACAAACCCTGCTATTAAGGTTGTAGTCCACCATGTCTGGATAGCTGTCTGAGCGCAGCACAATATGAAGGATGCCCTTCCTCAGCAGGGCTTCCCTTTCTCTCCCTGGCCATGTTCTAGAGTGTTGTGATCAGGACGGCAACGGAACAGCTTGGAGGGAACCCACATCAGCCTATGACATGTCTCCATTAAGTGACAACATCAAACACCAAACCTGGCTCATTTAATTCAGAGGTCATGTGGGACCAACTCAGTGTTGAGGCGGGTATGGATCTCTGCTCCTCCCTGCAGAGCCTGGCCAACAGCAGCCACTTCAGTCTCCTAAATGACATAATGAAATACAAGCACCAGGCCGAATGACTCGTTAATGTTTAATCTCTTAGTGGTTTAATTAATATATGTCAATAACAATTAGTTTCACTATGAAATTTTTGTACTTAGTATAGTGCAATTACATTAACCCCTTACTTTCTCTTGTCCCTTTTCACTGTCACTAATTCACTTTCGTGTGTGTGTGTGTGTGTAAGAGAGAGAGAGAACCAAGAGTTTCACAAATTATGTTTACAGAAGCATAGGCACTTGTAGCTACACTATTGAAAAAAAAAATTAGCTACATGCAAATCCTCAGGGAGTGATATGGCCCATGAGTCCCTCCCACTTTGGTGACAGGATAATAACCTGTCCAAACGTGTACAGATATTGTACAAATATTCATGGCTGTTGGGAAGTCAAAGGTGTAACAGCCATGTAACTCGTGAAAGTCAACATTCCACATCACTCCACTACCCAACCCAGACCTGAAGCTCTTACATGCTTTCCGACCCTTCTTTCAAGCTGGTCCCTGAGCCTTGGAGAGGAGGGAGTGACACCAATGTCCCTTTACAGCTGGGCACTCAACCATCATTCATTTTCAGTACTTTGACCGGTTAGCTGTCTCTGCAGTCACCAGTGAGCACAAGAAGCTTCTCTGAGGAAAGTTGACTGCAGATCAAACTATCCACTTGGCTGTTTAGAAGGCGATTAACTGGCACAGCACATCCAATTAGCAAGACAACAGCAATTGCTTTCATTAGAGCTTATGGCCTCCCTAGCCACAGACTTTGGTATAGGGAATCAAACACAAACTCTCTTGAAAGCAGCAGGTTACCCATAACAGACTTACTCAAGGCCACTGGCATTGTTGCATACAGCTAAGGAAGACAGTTGACAATTCTCCCAACAGGCTTCATGGGACCCTCAAATACTGTCAGGGTCAGCCAGCTGGGAAGAAGCCTGTTCTAGCCTGAGTTCTCTTTGTCCTGTAACCAGGGTTTGTGGTGTCTTCAGCAAATGGTTCTTACCAGATAATTTTATTGGGCAACCAAGGACAGTGGCAACAGCCTATGTTGTTTTGGGGAGCTCCAAGGGCTTCCTGATCATCAACTCATATGGAGGTGGCCTACCCCTACACTGGGCTTTTAATTTAATAACCTATGTCTTCTGAATCAGCGTTAAACACCTCTGTGTATAAGGTGTACAAGGACAGGATCCCAAAAACAAGCAAAAGTATCAGAAACAGCCCTCACTCCCACTGTTAGAAGTCCCATAAAACCACCACACTGTACAACTATAACATATATGCAGAGGGCTTACTGTCCTTTTTTTTTTTAATTGTATATATTTTTTCTTATTGCTTGGGTTTTGGGGGGTTTTGTTTTGCTTTGATTTTGGTTTTTTGTTTGTTTTAGGTTTTGTTTTGAGGGCTAGATATTTTCTGATATGAACCCTCTTTTGAATTTATAACTGGCAAAGATCTCCCATTCTATAAGCCATCTCATCACTCACTTAAGTATTTCCTTTGATGAAGTGAAGTTTTATAATTTCATGCAGTTCTCTTATTTACTGAGTTCTATTCAGAAAATCCTGATCTGCCTCTATCTTACAGTGTCATCCACAAGGTTTCCCCTGGCAACTTCAGAGCTCCAGGTTTTACATAAAGGTCTTTGATGCACTAGGACTTGATTTATGCATGGGGTGAGACATAAGGACCAAGTTTCATTCTTTTATATGTAGATATCAACTCTCCTTATCACCATTTGTTAGAGATGTTGTCTTTTCTCCATGTCTACTTTTGTCATCTTTATGAAAAATCAGATGGCGGGCTGGTGAGATGGCTCAGCGGTTGAGAGCACTGACTGCTCTTCCGAAGGTCCTGAGTTCAAATCCCAGCAACCACATGGTGGCTCACAACCATCTATAATGAGATCTGATGCCCTCTTCTGGGGTCTCTGAAGACAGGAACAGTGTGCTTACATATAATATATAAATAAACCTTAAAAAAAAAAAAAAAAAAGAAAGAAAGAAAAAGAAAAATCAGATGACCATAGCTTATGTAGCTTAGAATGCCTTACGTATGTTCCTCTGTTCTGTCCCATTGATCTACAGAACATCTAGGCTAGTTTTATTACTGTGACCTTGAAGTATAACTTGATATCAGTTATGAGGAAACCGTCAGTGGGGTTTTTGTGCTTCATATTTTAAGATTTTTCTCTATTTAAATTAAAATTTTTAAGATTTTTCTCTATTTCTGTAGAATGGTTTTAATTTTTTTTTTATTAAAATCCCATTGAATTTGTAAATTTCTTCAGGTAGAATGACTATTTTCACAACAGTGATATTTCAATCTATGCACACAGTAGGTTTTTCCATTTTTCTAGTATCCTCACCAACCTCCTTCTTCAGTATTTTAAAGTTTGTGTCGTAGAGTTCTGTCACTTTTTTGGTGTCTTTGTCAGTGTTCCATTGTTGTGAAGAGACACTATGACCACACCATGACCACAGTCTTATAAAGGAAAGAATTTAATTGGGGTTTGTTTACAGTTTCAGAGGTTTAGTTTACTACCCTCATGGCAGGATGCATGGTGACACTTAAACAGATAGAGTACTGAAGCAATATCTGAAAGTTACATCTCCAGATCAGCAAGCAACAGGAAGAGGGAACCACTGGGCCTCATTTGAGCCCTTGAAACCTCAAAGCCCACCCTGAGTGACACACAGCCTCTAACAAGTCCACACCCACTCCAACATGACCACACCTCCTAATCCTTTCAAATACTGATAATCAAACATTCAAATCTGTAAACCTATGGGAGTCATTCTTATTTAAACTACCACACTTGATTAGACTCATTTCAAAATATTTTTGAGACTATTATAAATGGGACTGCTTCCTTCATTTCTTTCTCAGTGTTTGCCATTGACATATAGAAAAGTTACTGATATTTGTATGTTATTGCTGTGTCTTATAAAGACATTTAGACTCCTTTCCCTATTTGTACTTTTTATGGTGATATGGAAGAAATGTGTTTGCGTGGGATGTCCTGTAGTGTCCATCTCATCTAAATATTTCTGTTTACCTTTTTCAGAATGACCTAAATGTTGGTGATGGTAGATTATTAAAGTCAGTATCACTGTGTTGTGGTTACTCTGTGGCATTATATGCAGTAATATTTGTTTTATGAGATTGCTTGCACCTGTGTTCAAGGGATATATGTTTAGAACTATAATGTAATTTTGATGAATTGTTTTCTTAGTATTAAGTGACCTTCTCTATCTCTCCTGACTAATTTTGGTTTGAAATATATTTTTTTTTTTCAAACATCAGAAGAATGACATCTACTTGTTCCCTGTTCACTTTGCTTGGAACACCTATTGTCTGTCTTTGATAGTGAGTCATGACTGGTAGAAACAGCATGAATTTTTTTTGTCATTCTTATTTTATTTTTGCATTGCTTTTCAAGACTGGGGTTCTCTGAGTATCCTTGCATGTTCTGGAATTCACTCTGTAGACTAGGCTAGCCTCAGTCTCAGAACTCTACCTGCCTCTGACTCCTGAGTGCTGGGATTAATGTCATGCACCACCACACCTGGAAATAGCAAATAGGTAGATCCATTTTTTAAAAAAATACAGTCTACTCATCTGTGGGGAACTTGTCAGGTTCCTGTCCACTCTACCACTGGGAACAGCCTCTCGGGGAGGCAGAACACAGAGATTTTCACTGCACTTACCCCATGCCACCGGGGTGCTGCTCTGGGGGTAGGAAAGCACCTGCCCTCACTTTCAGCTCTCACTGCATTCTCTTTGTTCTATATATTTACTGGTTTAGTGGTAATGTGACATTGAGGAGGGTGGTGGTTTGAATAAACATGAGCCCCATAGGCTCATATATTTGAATGCTTGGTCCCCAGTTACTACAACTGTTTGGCAAGGATTAGGAGATATGGCCTTGTTGGAGAAGGTGTGTCAGTCGGGTTGGGCTTTGAGGTTTCAAAAGCTCCTGCCAGCTGAGCCCAGTCTCTCTTGTCTGTCTCCCTCTGTCTCATCTCTGTCTCTCACTGTCTCTCTCTCTCTCTGTCTCTCTCTGTCTCTCTCTCTCTCTCTCTCTCTCTCTCTCTCTCTCTCTCTGTGTGTGTGTGTGTGTGTCTGTCTCTCTCTCTTTCTCTTTCTCTCTCTCTCTTTCTGTAACTTATGGATCAGAATGTAAGCTGTTAGCTACTGCCCCAACCCCATGCCTGCCTGCATGCTGCCTCACTCTCCACCATGAAAACCATGAACTAACTGTATAAAACTGTAAGAAAGCCCCCAAATAATTTTTTTTTTCTAAGAGCTTCTCTGGTCATAGTGTCTTTTCACAGCACTAGAACAGTGACTAAGACAGGAAGTTTCTTTTTTGATCCTGTCCGTTTGGTGTTGTGTCCCTTTTGTTTTTGGATGGGCCTCACTTAATGTAGATTTTGAGAATTTTCTCCTAATAATGAAGATATTTCCAATGCTGTTACTATGGAATTCTTTTTTTTTTTTTTTATGGATTAATCTGGTCATTAGTGGTATCTTCATATTTTTTTTCATGGTCCACTCATTTTGGGTTTTTGTCGCACTGTTGTTTTATTGCATTGTTGCTGTGTGTGAGCAGAGGAGTTATATACCACAGCCCATAACTGGCGATCAGAGGACAGCACTGAGAACTCAGTTCTCTGCTTCTACACTTGAGGCACTATCCCTCCTGGTTTTGCTTCTGTATCTCCAGGCTATCTGACCCATGAGCTTCTGGGCAATTATTTATTTTTTCTCTGTTTCTCATCTGCCCATAGAAGTTCTGGGATTATAAATGCATGCTACTACATACAGTTTTGGTGATTTGTTTTGTTCTGTTTTGTTTGAGACAGGGTTTCTCTGTGTAGCCCTGGCAGTCCTGGACTTGCTTTGTAGACCAGGTTGGCCTCGAATTCACAGAGATCTGCCTACCTCTGCTTTCTGAGTGCTGGGATTAAAGACATTGTTTGCCCTGTGATGAATATGCTTGACCCAGCAAGTAGCATTATTAGTAGATTTGGCCTTTGGAGGAAGTGTGTCACTGTGGGGGTGGGCTTGGAGGCTCTCCTCCTAGTTGCCTGGATAGTCTCCTCCTGTACTCAACTCCTCCTGCACCATGCCTGCCTGGATACTACCATGCTTCCTGCCTTGATGATAATGGACTGAACCTCAGAACCTATAAGCCAGCCCCAATTAAATGTTGTCTTTTGAAAGAATTGCCTTGGTCATGGGGCCTCTTTAATAGTAATGGAAACCTTAACTAAAACATCCCCCTTCTGCTTTTACGTAACTTGCACTTCGTTACTCTTTCTTCTCCCAACCAAAGATCTCTTCCTTCCCTATTTTGATCTCCATTTTACTTTCATAACCCCACACACACACATCACCACCACCATCAATAATAACAAAAACGACAACAAAGAACAAAGCATAGAAAATGTCTCATCGTGGAATCTGTACTATGTCACACACGGTGTGTCTCACAAACAAACCCCTCTGTCTGCACAGCTTCATTAGCAAATGAGTTTGTTGCAATGAGTAATTGGTCTGGTTTTGGTTTCTGTGACACCATCAATACTGGATCCTCACTGAGGCTCCTCCTGGTTATCCCTACACACACAATTTTACACCTCAGTTCTGCATATGAATGGGAACACAAGTTTCTCCAGCTTCTTTTATTCCACATAATGATTTACAGACCATTTCTGTTGTGATTTTATTTTTCTTTCTGGTTGAATAAAATCCCACATTTTATTTTTCTAATAATCTGTCAGTATGAAGGAGACCCTGCAGGTATACAGGCAGGAAATCAAACCACAAAAAGATGAGAATGAAAACTCGGTTCAGATTGACTTTCTCAACCTGGATCAGACTTGGGAGTCTGACACCTGGCAGTTCATCAGTGTATTTAAAACACAACACTTTGGGGAAAAGTTTCCAGGAACAATCATCCCCAATCCAGGTTTCAAGGAAACAATCATTCCAATTCCAGGTGCACAATAAAGCTTTGTGCCCATGAGGGTGGGTTTTACAGCCAAGAGGCCTAGAATCTAGTGTGGTCTCTGATAGACATAGCATGGAGGTCAGCAGGCTATGAAGGACATGTGACACCCCTGACATCAAGGATGGATTCTATTAACTGACAGCCAAAGATAAAGATATAGGAAGTGAGAGTCTTCAATGAACATTCTGGGGGAAGAGGGTGACATCTACCTCCCCAGATAGCAGAAAGGAAGGTCACCAGGTAGATAACAAAGTCGATTCCAAGCCTTCTGGGAGGAAAACAGCAATCTCCTCTTTTGAGGAGAGGCCCCTGTGCCTCTAACATTCCTGGTTCCATAACTTTGTGGGCACAAGGACCTCTGTGCCTCTAACACCAGTAGATAGCTGGACCAGTTCAATGGTAGTCCTATTTTTAGTTTTTTGAAGTGTCCATGGTGATCTCTCTATGATGATGACACAAGCTCACTTCACCAGCAGTGAAGATGGTTTCTTCTCCTCCAGTATAACGAAGCACAAGCCCACACTCCACCAGCAGTGAAGAGAGATCTCTGTGGTGACTCAGAAGCCCACACTCCACCAGCAGTGAAGATGGCTTCTTCCTCAGCTTTCACTGTCATTTGTTTTCTCAATGACAACAATCCCGGCTGGAGTAAAATGGAATCTCAAAGCCATTTTAAAAATAAAATTTACTGAAAGTCAAAGGAAGAATAAATAAAATACAGTTTCTTCAAAACCACTCAGAAAGAGTATGTTTCTTCAAAATCAAAGAAGTTCTGTGGTTTTTCTACTTTGGTTTAATTTGAAAAACAAAATGTAGAGACTGGAACTAAATCCCCTGTGTCTTGTGGGGCAATATACCCAAGGACTAGAAAACAGACTGAGCTCAGTTCAAACTCAGTTATCTAGAACATTCCTCCAGAGATTTTTTAGAAAGGACTGAAGTGCACATTTCTTTAGATGACTTGTGATGTGCACGTTTGTCAACACTAATGTCGCCTGAAAGTTCTGCTCATCTGTGATGTGTGACAAACAGCTGTGAACTCTCTTGGTCAGGATTTTCTCCTTTTCACGTCAGCACAGGATCTGGATTTCTCTTTCACTCAGTCTCATCTCAACTAAATCAAAACCTGGCTGATGAGTTTGCAAATCTTTCCTGTGGTGTACATTACTTCTGTCAATCATTTTTTAAAGTTTTGTTCATTTTTGTTTATGTGTGTGTGTGTGTGTGTGTGTGTGTGTGTGTGTGTGTGTGTGTGTGTGTTGGGAGGCAAGAGGCACATAGGTTATGGAGCACACATGAGAGTCAGGGGACAACTTGCTGGAGTTGATTCTCTTCGTCCACCATGTGGATCTGGGAATCCAACTCATTCGGGCTTGGAGGTGTAAGACCCCAACCCTTGGTCAGTGGTACTTACTTCAAGATGCCCCCTAGTGAGATAACTGAGGTTGATGCAAAAGCAAGAGGTTTATTTTCCAGCGTGTTGGGGTCGACCTTCAATTAGTCCCTCAAGGCGAGTGACTAGAAGGCGACACCCCAACCCCCAATGCCTATTACAAGCAGTTTTTATACTTTTTAGGACACAGGTTACATTAGCAAGGTTACAGTTCAAACTTATTGGCTAAGCATATTGACCTTTAAATCTATTGGCTAGCAAGCATGAGCAGATCATGACATGCATTTGAAATCATTGGGACTTTCCAGAGGGTTAGGTACATTCTGTGGGGTTGTTTTATTGTTTGTTGAGAACTTTTTATTCAAGAATATTCCTGTGAGTGGAGAATGGAACTTGGCCTAGCCTTGACCCCAGGTGGGAGGAAGAAGCTGTAAAGAGGGTGTGGGTCTAAAAAAAGCTCTTAGGGTCCCTCAGAGGCAATCGTAGCCACCAGCACAGCCATCTTATCTGCCTCTTTCGTAAGCCATGCACTACAATTTTCTTCATTCATCTGTGGGTGCCTGCAAGGCCAGGACAGGTATCCCCTAAAATGCTTCATGGAGACCACCTGCTGCAGAGTATAGAACTGGACCATGCAGACAGTACCAGATGCTTGGAAACCATTTACCATCAACACGTCATAGCCTGTCAGAGCCCTGGCTTTAGAACAGGAGGCTTTGTGAACCTGAATCCTAGCTCTGTCACTCATATGCTGTTTGAGCTTGTGCAAGTAACCTAAACTTTCTGGGTCTTATCTAAAATATCTATGGCATATTTCTATTTATCTTGTTGGGATGGGAAATTAAATTAGATAATAGATAAAAAGATTTTGTATCTCACTAACATAGTAAGAGGCAAATATAATAACTATAATATAATAATAACATTGAATACTTAGTGAAGAGAAAAACCTGAACTATAGAGTTTTTATTATAGAGCCATGACTTTAGTATGTATTTATAACAAAAGTACATGTAACTACCGTAGTTTTCAGCATAGTTATCAACAGACATATTTACTTTGTTTAGGTCACTCAGTGCCTTTCTGGGTTGCAGAATGGAAGAAGTAAGTAACTATTGTAAAGTGAAAAAATTATAAAGACCATTTTATAAAATATATACAGGCTTTTTTCTTTACCCCTAGACCTGAGCATAAGAATGCAGGTTCCAGAAAGCGGAACTGAATGTAAGATTTCAGGCCTTCACTGCCCCAGGATACATTCCGGAAAGAGTTACATTATCCCTGAGTCAGAGGACACTTGCTAGATTAACATTCCTCAAGCCTCAGGGAAAAGAACCCACCTGTGGGTGGGGAAGACCCTAAGCAGGAAGACACATTCCTGACCACAAAGAGAAATGCAAACCATCTAGGTGAGACTAAGAAATAGTTGAGCTAGTGACAGGGCGAGACTACATTTTGAGAATACAGAGTGTTTTCCACATAACCCTGATTCACTTAGGTTGCGTTCCTCTGGAATTCTCCACTATTTTTATTGTTATATTTCCTTAGCAACCTTTCACCCCTTCCTCACTCTCCAGGTTTGTGGTTTCCCCCTTTAAAAAACCCTTCTCAGACTGACTGGCTTTGTCAATTCAACTCCTGCGTGAGTGAACCGAATTGACCTTGGCTAGCCAACTCTCCCTAATAAACCTCTGCTGATTGCATCCAGGTATGGTGTCTTGTGATTTTTGGGTGGCCGTGATTTCCCGAGACTTGAGTAAGGGTCTCCCGAGTTTGGGGGTCTTCACTATCTAGCTTTAAAAGGTCTTACTAAAGCATAGGAAAGGACTTTAAAAGACCTTCACAATGAGAAGAATCTTCTCTTGAATTAGCCTATCAGTTATTTTTGTCAACTATTGCTTAGAAGTTTTTAATAGAAATTTCCTGGGGATTTTATTTATTTATAATTTCTTTATACTATGAAAGATTTTCAAAGAGCCAGAGATGGTTGCTCACCTTTCTGATTCCAGTGCTCAGGAGGCTAAAGCAGGAGGATTATAGGGGTGAAGCCAGCTGCATAGTAAGAGTCCCTCAAAAAAAAAAAAAAAAAGAAGAAAGGAAGGAAGAAAAGAAGGAAGGAAAGAAGGGAGGAAAGAAGGAAGGAAAGAAGGAAGAGAACAGAAAATGATACAAAATAAAATATAAAACAAACAACATATTGCAGATTGGGCAGTAAGTGGATTGATGTGCTTCTTCTGCACTGTGTGTTTCTGTGTCTCTGTGCATGTTTCTCTGTGTGTATCATGACATTTGTATGCACATACAAAGACACAGAGAGGGTTCATGGGTGATCCAAGTACCTTGGAGTCAGTCCATTACTTTTAACTGAATCCACAAAACCTTAGAGCAGTAAAGCCTCCTGAATCAGGTTTATAGATGTCCAGAGGCTGCTCAACCCATCTTACCACTGGCAACTTCTGGATCCTGTTTCTTCATGTTCGGAAGTGAAGGGGTAGTTTTTCATCCCTCCTAACCCCTCAGGATGTATCTTTGGCTAAGGGGCTTGTTCTCATACCACAATGCCTGGGAGAATGTACCTTTTCTTTAGGTTTCAGGAAACAGATCTTTGTCTTTTGGACACAAAGAATTTTTGGGCTGTTGCTATGACCCATTCCCAGATGGAAGCCAGCATTCTAGGCAATATGTGGTTTCTTCTACCTGTGCCCCAGCTCTGCCCCACCTTCAGAAGAAGTGGGGCATCAGAATTTGCACCAAGGCCATGCAAAACTCAGCATCTGTGACGACAGACTGTGTTGCAGCAGAGACTGCCTGGGGATTCCAGCCATGTTCTCATGACTCAGACACTTTGATGGAGCCTTACTGTCTAATGGTGAACAAGGATGACCTTTCAACTTGACAAATTCAAATGCAATTTGTCATCCCATGTCATGTCATCAAGAGTATGAAAGAGGAGCATTGAAAAGCCAGAGACATAGAATGGCCGCAAACACACATAGATATGCAAGTAGTAAATTCCTTTTTCCAAGTAATGAACAGCCCTGTGATTCCTTGGGTCGTGTCAATTCCATTGACAGAAACTGGTCAGATGGGAGCTGCTCCTTGGGACTTGTAATGTTTTTCAACTTTGTTTGGCATCATCTCCTTTTTTCACTTACTGCCGAGCCCTCATGGTAGTTACCATGCACCGCTGGTGACTGTGGAAGTAAGAGCTGAACCACAGCAGCGTCTCTCTGGTTTCTGAAGCTTCCTTCTACAGAAGCCAGGGCTGGTCAGAGTGTGTCCCCTGAAGAACTCTGAGAAGCAGGTCAGATCAATGTCATCTATCCAGATTTCTAAGGGCATATGCTGGTGGCTCCTGATGCTGTTCCTTCCTATCCAGAGAGTTACTGACTGCTTCACATGACTTCAGAAAACATCCTTGCTAAATGTGATGGTTCAGGCTGCAACCCCAGATACTTAATGGTTCTACACGTCCAGTCCCTTTGAAATCTGCCAGTTGTGCAGTATAGCACTCTCACATGTAGTCTTCCCGTGGTGTGTGTGTGCCTGTATGTGTGTAAGTGTTGTGTATGTATGTATATGTGCACACATAAGCGTGCATGTGGAGGCCCCTCAAAAGGGTCGCGACCCACACATTGAGAACCACTGTTCTAGCAGACCAAAACTGATATATATATATCTATAGATAGATAGATAGATAGATAGATAGATAGATAGATAGAGATAGAGATATATAGATAGATAGATAGATAGATATAGATAGATATATAGATATATAGATATATAGATATATAGATATATAGATATATAGATAGACATATATCCTATCACACAGGTACTTTATTTGATTGGCTTCTACAGTACAGTCTGGGTGGTCTGACACTGGCCATCCACGTGGTAGAGAAGATAGAACTAAAATTACAGTTTAAAGTTATTACTAGAAATCAATAAACTAGTACTTAAGAGGCAAGATTGAAGGTTCGAGGGCAGCTGGGCTGTATAGCTACATAGCTCAAAAAATTATGTAGGCCAGAAAGGTGACTCAACAGGTAAAGACGCTTGCTGCCAAGCCTGATCATCAGAGTCCAGTCCCCAAGACCCACGTGGTAAGTTGTTCTCATGCAAGGCTGTGCTATCAGACTCTGCTTTGCAATGTGGACTGTTAGGATCCAACTTGGGTCATCATGTGTGCACAGCAAGCACATGCCCACTGGGCCACCCGACCAACTCTGCACTGTTAAGTATGTTAACTGTTAAGTGCGTTAACTGTTAAGTGCGTTATGTTCACTTATATAATCTTGGTGGTTCGTTCAGGACCGACTTTGCTTTTTACTCTTTATTTTCTTGGCTTTATTGCTGAAATTCCAAAAAAAAAAAAAAAAAAAAAAAAAAAATCCTCAGATTAAACAAGCAAAAAGCCATGAAGCTTTCTATCAAGGAAAAGACACATGATGGACGTAGCACTTCTAATAGATACCTCACAAGTGCTGAGTGGAAAAAGACAGCCAGACCTCTGCTCTCTGCAGCTACAGCAGGAATGCAGGCAGCAGAGTCTGGCCGGGGGCAAGGGACAGACGGCATCAGCTGTCTGAGGGGAAAGGTTTCTTCTGTCTCCGGGTCAGATTTTCCTCATCCTTATAAAGGGCAGACAGAACTTTTACTGTCTCAGGACCTGACAATTGCCAAACTCTAACTAGGTCAGTTCTGTCTCATGGTGTAATGCCTTCTGCCATGTTGTGATGAAATAAGAAAGCTTTCCCAGAGGTTGAGCTAATACATTGGCAGTCTTTTTGATCTCCAGAATGCTGAGCCAGATACATTTCTATTTCTTATAAAGTACACGATCTCAGATATTTTGTTTTAGTAACGGAAAGTGGGCTGAGACTGAAGACTTTGGCACGTGAATTTGGGGAACTCCTGCCAGTCAGTTCATACAGCACTGAAGAATAGGGTTTAGAGATGCCGGGTAAAATGAAGATTGACCAAATGGACCTTAAGGTCAGATCTTTACTCTGAAAACTGCTAGTGTGGTCATTTGAAATATGGAGATGTAAAATAAAAATCAATCAAATAATACCACCCACTTCTCAAGGGTATGGAGAGACCGATACCCTCCACGCAGCAGTGACTGCATGCTATTTTATTTTTAAAAAATCATTCCAGATAGCTTTACCCTACCTCTCAGGAATCAAACAAAACCTGAGGAGTGTCAGAGTTCCAGTGGGAGCTTTAAAAAGCCACATGAATAGGAGTGTAACTCTGGAGGGACTGGTGGGCCATTTCGCTCAGTTCCCCTGCAGAGCTGAGTGGGATTCAATTACCAAGCCTTGGTTATGTGCCCATTCTGAGCAGAAAGGATGTAATTTTCACAAGATGAAAGAAGATTGGTGCCTCCTGATAACAAAGACTGTGACAGACCACCTTGGTGTGTCTGCAGCTTCCCTGATTGTCCTGAAGAATTCAGATTATAGTAGTGCCAGTTATGAACAGCACTCACTCTGGCTAGACCATCCGTTCTGACTTCCTAAATTGCTTGGTAGTCTAAAATTTCATTCACTTTGAAGTTTAATTAAGTTATTAGCATACACTCTTTCCTTTCCCTCCCCCCCGCCCACCTTTGGTTTTTCAAGACAGGGTTTCTCTGTGTAGCCCTGGCTGTCCTGGAACTCACTGTGTAGACCAGGCTGGCCTCAAACTCAGAAATCCACCTACCTCTGCCTCCCAAGTGCTGGGATTAAAGGTGTGCACCACTACTGCCCTGCTATACACTCTTTCATTAATCACTTTTATATTACATAAATTTATTTAATTTTGTGGTGTGTGTGTGTGCTCGCCATCCTGTGTATGCAGAATACACAGGACAACCATCCTAGTGAAAGCCCCAGGACGATAAAAGACACAACAAGCAAGAAGGTCACCTGTGCTGACAAATAGCAGCCAAGGTTGACCTCTGGCCTCAGGACTAGACACACACACACACACACACACACACACACACACACACACACAAACTTGCAAACAGGCAACATAGTGATCAATGTAGCTGAGTGTGGTAGCTGAGGAATGTATTCTAGCACTGAGAATATGAATCAGGAGGATTGTCACAAATTTGAGGACAGTCTGAGCTACCCAGCAAAATCCTATCTCCTGAAAATAAAATTTTGAAGACAAAAATAGTGAAGATGAGCAGGTGTCATGGCTCAGGTCTGTGATGCATCTGGGGAGGTGAAGTATTAAGACTGTCTCAAAAACAAGCAAAAACAAACAAACCAGCCTGGAGAGGTGGCTCAGCGGCTGAGAGCACTGACTGCCTTCTTAGAGGTTCTGGGTTCCGTTCCCAACACTCACATGGTGGCTCGAAACTATTGCAACTCCAGTTCCAGGGGATCTGATGCCTTTTTCAGGCCTCTGTAGATACTAGACACACATATGGTGCATGAACATACGTTCAGACAGCATAAAAATTTTAAATAAAAAGAACATTTGAGATTATAAATGTTATATTTTATATACTTTCTCATAATAAAAATTTTTACAGTTGTCAGGTGTAGTGCTTACAGTCTTAGCACTTAAACTGTGGAGCCTGAAGGGTCAAGAGTTCAAGGTCATCTTCTACATATTGGATTCAAGGCCAACCTGGATTATATGAAACACTGACTCAAAATTTAAAAAAAAAATTACAAAAATATAATTTCTATTTAAGGAAGATTTTGAAATTATTTTAGGTATATGTGCAACTTGTCTAATTTTAGTTGTAAAATTATTTAATCTGCTAAAAATATATTTCTATTGAATGGAATTGGCTTGTCATGAGTCAAAGAGGGTGTTTTTCTTGTCTTCCCTGTTCTTAGTCACTGGCAAAAACAATACCCAAGGGGCCAGGCCTTAGTCTGCAGCCATATCAGAAACAATTTAGGCTGAGGTCCCCAAGGGGTTTACCTTACCACATCCAGACTTTGGTCTGTGTTTATGTGCACAGCACTGAAGTTTTTACTCAGGTTTGTAGAGTTAGAGGGAAAAAAAAAATGCAGACTCTAGTTTCAGATAAAACCATGACATGAGCAAGACTCTCTAGCTGAGGAAAACTCACCTTCCCAGCACTCCCCTGCTGGGAGTCCACGTCAACTCCTGTTCCAAGAACTGTAAAGTGTGCCTGTGGCCGCAAACGCATTCCTTTTCTGTGTTTAGCTTAATACCCCGGTGGGATCGTCAGGTATCAACGCCATGTCTGTAGTTCTCCAAACAGACACATCCATCAAGGAGTAGACTATAAGCATTTTGAAAACGCTATACATTAAGAGACAGGAACCACTGGAAGAATCACAAATATTTATTCTAAAGTAGGTCTTAGCTCAGCTTTCTTCTCTTCAGTGCTGTGTGCTGACACCAGTTATTCAGCACTCAGAGTCCATCCAAAAAGGAAACAATTCTTCACATTTACAAATGTAGAAAAATTCAGATAGATAGATAGGAAGAAAGAACAAAAGAAAGAAAGAAAGAAAGAAAGAAAGAAAGAAAGAAAGAAAGAAAGAAAGAAAGAAAGGGAGTGTTAAGTATTTGGATTTGTGTGGCTGATTATAAAGTCTATGGAACTAAAAGAGGTTTCTAAATGTTCTCTATGACCAAGTCCCGTGAGGGGCCTACCCTCAGAAATGACACTGGGGATCTGTTTGATCTGTGAACTCTTCATTGCCCTCATCCAAAGAATCAGCCAAACGTCGCCTTCCTGTGTGTTCTGTTTCTGGGCTCACACAGTCCTGTGTGTGCTTCTCTTTGAAAGTGTTACCAGCAGGATAGTTAAGAGTTGGGCCCAGAAGACATGCTGAGGCCCTGAGAGCCCCCTTTGGTTTTGATTTTGGTTTGTGTTTTTTGTTTTGTTTCTTTTATTTGAGACATTGTCACTATGTAGCTGTCCTGAAACTTACAGAGATCCACCTGCCTCTGTTCTGTCTCTGTTGCCTCTGCCTCTGCCTCTCTGCCTCTCTGCCTCTCTCTCTGCCTCTCTGCCTCTCTCTCTGCCTCTCTGCCTCTCTGCCTCTCTCTCTCTCTCTGCCTCTCTGCCTCCTCTGCCTCTCTGCCTCTCTGCCTCTCTGCCTCTCTCTCTGCCTCTCTCTCTGCCTCTCTGCCTCTCTGCCTCTCTGCCTCTCTGCCTCTCTGCCTCTCTCTCTGCCTCTCTGCCTCTCTGCCTCTCTGCCTCTCTCTCTGCCTCTCTCTCTGCCTCTCTCTCTGCCTCTCTGCCTCTCTCTCTGCCTCTCTCTCTGCCTCTCTCTCTGCCTCTCTCTCTGCCTCTCTGCCTCTCTGCCTCTCTGCCTCTCTGCCTCTCTGCCTCTCTGCCTCTCTCTCTGCCTCTCTGCCTCTGCCTCTCTGCCTCTCTCTCTGCCTCTCTCTGCCTCTCTCTGCCTCTCTCTGCCTCTCTGCCTCTGCCTCTCTGCCTCTCTCTCTGCCTCTCTCTGCCTCTCTCTGCCTCTCTCTGCCTCTCTCTGCCTCTCTCTGCCTCTCTCTGCCTCTCTGCCTCTGCCTCTGGAGTACCAAGATTAAAGACACATGTCACCATGCCTGCCTCTCTTTTGCTTTAGAGCCAGAGTATCTTGTAGTCTATGTCTCCACAGATTCACTACAGAGACTAAGAGGAATTTGAACTAATAATCGTCTACTTCAGGCCCCCAAATGCTTGGATTACATCTACGTGCTGCTGTGCCTGGTTTAGGGCTGATTCTTTGTGAAGGGATTTAGTCCCCCATGAAAGGGTTGCTCCTTTTAAGCTTCTACCTCTCTCCATAAGAGAAGACAGTGGCCCACTCCCCTGAAACATCCTAAAGGCACTCTCCCAGGTGCAAAGACCAAGTTCTCCCCAGATGCCTAGCCTGCTAGAGTTGGACTTGAGCTCTCTGCCTCCAGATCTGCGAGAAAAAGGCTTTGTGTTGAGGCATCAAAAAAACAGACTAAGATGAGTGAAAAGAGCCAGTGTAGATGCTCGTTATTGTTAAGGGTTTTGTGATATTTCTATTTCTTTTCTGAGGTAGGGGTCTGAATTTACTCTTTCAGAAGCCTTCCACAGGATACAGATGAGCCCCCCAAATAGGATGTGATCACAGCCATAGTCTAAGCCCCCTCCCTAAAGCCCACTAGTCAAATGCTGTGAACTAAGTACCTATAACAATACTGTACTGCAGGACTTGAACCTGGAACCAGGCAAGCCCACCATTAAGTGCTTTGTCCGTCCACTCTTCGATAGCTGGAACTCAGGTAACCGACCAAAACGCAGGTTCTTTGTCTATAAAGTGAGAAACAGTACTTCAGTAGTCAGTACAAGGGTTAGAAATGCATGCACAAAGCAGTGGTTTCCAGTTCTTCCCGCTGTCACAGCACACAGACACAAAACATCAGGAATTTGTTCTTAGAGCAGCAGAGGCTAAGTGCACGGCTGAAGCTCCCTCCGTGAACAACAGGGAAAATACACATCCTGCCACTCCCAGCTTTTAGTGGTCCCATGCAAGCCTTGGTCTCAGTATCATCCTTCAGCTGGCTGCCTCATCTTCAGCATCCCTTTCTCTACAGGTTGCAGATAGTTGTTACTGGATGTAGGGACCATCCAACAATTCTGTATGGCCTTGTCTCTAAATACGTAAGTCACTGGCCCCAGAACATACCTCTTTCCCAAATATCACATTTATAAGTTCTAGGAGTCAGGTTCGAGTACAGCTTCAGGGACGGCCACCACTCAACCCATTCTATAATATGGACTTGACATAGAACAGCCACCTAGTCTATGAGCCACTGCTTAATAATTAACAATTTGAGGAATTGATCATTTTCTTAAACATCTGCCACTTCACCCCTTTCTTCCTAGAAAAGGGAACTTTGAGTTCAAAGCAGTGCCATTGGAGGGCCATTCTCCCCAACTGTCTTGCAGATGCTTTCTGTGAACAGTCCAAGGCTATTCCTAAAGGAAGGCTATTGAAGCTGCTCTCTTCCCATCTTCTGAAGGCCTTAGACCCAAGATAAGTGTGTTGGGGGGTGGTGTGGGGAGTTATATACAAAGGAAGAGGTCAGGGTATATAGTCCAGTTGCCTAACATGCTGAAGGTTCTGGGTTCAGTCCCCAGGATTGCAGAAAAAGAAACAAATAAGGGGGACAATGAGCCAGCAGCTCCCCACCCAGATGTCCAACCAAGAGGGATGAGTACATGGAAAGCTAACAAGTTTAGTCCTCACTCTTCACACTCCTCATGCTCCTACCAGATGTCCCCATGCCTTCCAAGCAGAGACCATCCCCCACCTGCTCCAGTATCCGCACTTTAACATGCTCTCCCTGTCTGATTTAGTCTGCAGAGAATACCAGTTCACTTGTCAGTTGGAAGGCAGAGCTGGTCCTCCATCAGATCTGTTAGTTGGAACGAAACAAAAAACAATGGACCCACTGGGGACAGAGGGAAAGGTCATGGTCCTGAAAGTTCCTTCTTCCACCAACTGCTCAATGGTCCATCATTCAGTTTTCACCTTTGAGCTTTGCGCCCAGTCTTCAAAGCAAGGAACTTTCCAGACCCTTTCCAGACTCTAAGTCCATTGCAGTCTTGGCCATCTGAAAAGTAGAACAGAGGAACATTATGCCCAGGCCTGATCCCACGTGTGTTGGGTGAAATCCCAGCATCTAACTTTTGCTGGCTATGCTCTCTTTTGTTGTTGTTGTTGTTTTTGTTTTTTTCAAGACAGGGTTTCTCTGTGTAGCCCTGGCTGTCCTGGAACTCACTCTGCAGACCAGGCTGGCCTCGAACTCAGAAATCCACCTGCCTCTGCCTCCCAAGTGCTGGGATTAAAGGCGCGCACCACCACCGCCCGGCTCTGGCTATGCTCTTATAGTTTGTCCCAGATCTCTCTGTGTTAAACAGCTGATTCCTGTGGAGTTCATCACCTGGGCTTCACTAGGGAAAGCACGCTGCTTAGTGCAAGTGAGTGGCAGTCCTCCCCAGTAAACTTCCTGTGTGCTCAGCACCAACTTGGAGTCTGCTTCTCCACTGTCTGTATGTGCTTCTGACTAAAAATCAGTGGTCTCTCAGCTCTGTGCTGCTAGTCTTTGAAGACCACGTCTGACAGTCAAGACTAGGTTTCCTTTGGCCAGGTACTAAGGAAAGGCTGCCTGCTGACTTCATCTTCTTGGGTTTCCCATCTCCTCCTCACTCATCAGAAGCTACACTGGCTGGTCCCGTCTCTCTCATATTACACAGAGCTCAGAATCTCTTATCTAAACCATGTCATCGTCAATGGCCTCCCAGCTCTGACATTTTGTGATAAATAATAAAACTCTTTCAGTCAATACCATGAGCTAAGTAAGCATAATGGTATACACTGAGAATACAGACATAAACAGTCATTAGTATCTTTCTTTGAGAAGTTCAAATTCCAGGCATACCACTTAACCAAGCTCTGTAGAACCATCTGAAGAAGGACCAGAAATGGAGAAAGAGAGTAGAAACAGAATAATAATGCCTGAAAGCATTCTCCTCTTTGTTCGTAAGAGGAGGGTGAGATCAGCGATATCAAATGCCCTTTTATTGGTCAAGGAAGATAACAATGACAATTCTCACTGGCTTGGCTATAGGTAGATTTTTCAGGAAATGTGTTAAGGGCTGTTTTAGTGATGTAATTGGAATGGGTTGAAAGAGAAAGGGAGGGCTGGAGAGATGGCTCAGTGGTTAAGAGCACTGACTATTCTTCCAAAGGTTCTCAGTTCAATTCCCAACAACCACATGGCTCACAACCATCTGTAATGGGGTCTGATGCCTTCTTCTGGTGTGTCTAAAGAGAGCAATGGTGGTGTACTCATATGCATAAGATAAATAAATAAATCATTTTTTTAAAAAAGAAAAAGATTAGAGTTTTATTGTAAAGGAAGACAGATGCAGTAATATATCACAGGAGTGTGTGTGTGTGTGTGTGTGTGTGTGTGTGTGTGTGTGTGTGTGTGCTTGCTCATGACAGGAGGTCTTGTATTGACTTTTTATACTGGCAGAAATAATTGAGGGGAAACTGTGGGACTGGAAAGATGAATTAAGAGTGTTTATTGTTCTTACAGCAGATTTGTATTCAGCTTTCAACATCTGCAATGAGTCTCACAACCCCTTGAAACTCCAGTTCATTATGGCCTCTGCAGGTTCCTGAACATGGTACCTCTACCCTCCCCCCCTTCCCCCCCCCCCCAAAACACAGGCACTCGACTTTTTTTTTTCCTTTTCTGAGACAAGGTCTCTCTATGTAGCCCTTGGCTGTCCTGGAACTCGATCTATAGAACATGTTGGACTCAAACTCACAGAGATCTGCCCGCCTCTGATTCTTCAGTTCTAGCATTAAAGCTGTGCACTACCTGCCTGCCCAACAACAAATCCTAAAGGAGAAACTGATGACTTGGGGACACAACTGCTGGACAGAAGACAGCCGTGCAGATGGGGTTTTCACAGATTGTGAATCACACACACAGATGAGCACAGGGGCGGGTGGTCTCATAATTTGGGAAAATGGTAATTCTTGTTTCATTGCTTTTGCTTTTGAAATGAAATGAGAAGGTCATAGTCTTGGAATGAGAGATTGGGAAGGCATTTGCCTGTAGGGATGGAGTGAGAAGGAGAGAGCTGACCAGGGATCACACAGTTGGGTTTCGAGAAGATTCTGTAAGACACAGCTGACAAGCCCTTTGCACACTCCCCTGTGGGTAATGCATGTGAAAAAGGAACAGTACTTAGTAAATCAACACGGCAGTGATCAAGATGCCTCTGCAGGGGCATCCACACCCAGGAAAGATCATCCCCTAACCCTAGAGGAAGGGAACTGAAAGCTGATCTTAAAGGCAGGGAAGAGGAACATTCTAGCAATGACTGAATGAACACTATGTGCTAAACCATTCTACAATTAGGAATAAATTAGCCGGTGCCTTTTCTGTAAATAAAACTTTATTGGCACACAATCATACCTATCAACTGACAGATGGTGTACAGCAGCTTTCTTGCTATAGAGGCACAGTTCGGTGGTTGCTTCCAGATTGTATGGCTCATCAATTTTACAGTACTTAGTATCTGGACTTCAAAAGAAAAGTAGGTTGCCAATCTCTGCGCAAAGAATTAGATAAAGAGCCAGTGTAGGCCTAAAAACACACAAATTGAAAACAGGAATGATATCCTTACAGAATTAATAATTTAAAACATCAAGGAAGCACAGCTGGAGGCTGATTTGCTGACCTCGAACAAGGTAAAATAACCAATGATGAATATGTCCAGGGAAGAAAAACCCACAAATTAAAGCAATCAGAACAAAAATACAAAGTAGTCACAAATTCCTATTCTGCCCCTCTAGATATTTAGAACAGATGAAGGGGGTCCCAAATAAGGATATGTTGTGTCCCTGGAGGGGTGGGGGGAAGAGAACTTAAAACCACAGGTTAAAAGGAGTTAAAATTCCAAGTATGCAGCAAAAAAAAAAAAAAAAGAAAAAAAGAAAGAAAAAGAAAGAAAGAAAGAAAGAAAGAAAGAAAGAAAGAAAGAAAGAAAAAAGAACAAGTGAAGGATCAAATCTGTGCCCTTGAAACAACCCACTGTGTTCTGGGAGATTTTGCTACACGGAACCATTCTGATTCAGCTTTAAGAATCAAGACATTCAGGCAAACATGAAGAATAACTTACAAGAGATCACAGGAGATGATTTCCTCCTTATGAGGACCCTGGTGTGGTGTCGTGTATCTGTAATGCCAGCATTTGGGAAGCTGAGGTAGGAGGATTGTGGTTCAAGGTCATCCTGAACCACTTAGCTGGATCTATCTCAAAACAAAAACAGAAACAACCGAACATTCTGGGAAATTCTGACCAATGCCTTGGCTAGGGCAAAGCCAGCAGACACAACCAGGAAGTAAAACCATGAAGTGAGGTTTATTTTGGCAGAAGATGACAGCATTGAGCCAACTCCCACAGCAGCATCTCTGAAGAACGAAGGCAGGGGATTGTACTGGGAAAGTTACTGTTTTATGCCAGGGAGGCGGATCCCTGAGAGCATCTCAGTTGAAGATCACGCTTCTTCATGCATTATGAAAATGACAGAAAATTTGATATTTTACCAATCCTGAGGAGAGCCGGTCACTGAAGTTGCAGAGAAAGAATAAGTCAGAGTGCCTCCTCTGTGTCTCATTTTGTGCATCAGCTGCTTCAAGGACTCTCAACATTAAAGGGACAGCCAGCAATCCC
Source organism: Arvicanthis niloticus (assembly GCF_011762505.2). NCBI lineage: Eukaryota > Metazoa > Chordata > Mammalia > Rodentia > Muridae > Arvicanthis > Arvicanthis niloticus. The sequence goes on along the minus strand of NC_133433.1, from coordinate 30,364,614 downwards.
TGTAGGAGCAGAAGGGCTTCCCTCCAGATTTTCTCGCAAGCAGCTGACAGCAACAGAAGACAAGGAAACATCCATTGAGTTCTGAAGGAGGGAACAAAATACTTAGGGAAGAAAAGGGCTTATTTCAGTCTCTAAATATTTTCCAAAATTTCTCATGCTTTGAAGAGTGTTTCTCATACCTAGATACACCCACCTGGTGCATGCATATGCTCATGCCAGTACACACATATATACATATGCCAACACACACATAGACACATAAAAACAATAAGTAAGTAAAAAAGAAGGGAGGAGAAGCTGATGATTTAGAAACACAACGGCCGGAGAGGAAGTGGAGACAAAAGGGGGGTTCTCTTCAGAACACAGGTCGCATACTGGTGATCACAGAGGCATTACCCATATCCAAGGGGGCACCCCAAATCAATTAGGTTAGTTTCTGTGCGATAATGCCCAAATGAGGGTAACTCTCAAAAGTTCACCCAGTGACCCCGAGTGCAAAAGATGCTGACACAAGCTACTTACCTGAAAGGTGGGTCATGCAGTGACCCCGAGTGTAGGGCTCGCTAATGCAGAGCTACTCAAGTGGCCTATAATTGGCATCCCTTCACAATCACAACTGCTACAGGAATCTCTGGGAGATTTGAACCCACATGTCAGTTTGAAAGTCCTCACAGAAGAACGAAGATCTAGCCAGGTGGCACACACCTTTAGTCACAGCACTGGGTAGGGAGGGAGGCATATCTCTGTGAGTTCAAGGCCAGTTTAGCCTACAGAGCAGTTTCAGGACATCCAAGAATACATAAAGATACCCTGTCTCAAAAAAAAAAAAAAAAAAAAAAAAAAAAAAAGGAAGGGGGAGGGGAAATGAAGACCTACATTAAGAGGTAACTCTAAGACAGATCCAGATGTAGATCTAATTTAAATATGCAATGATATGATAATTTTAATGAATATTTGAATTTTAGTAATGTCCTGAGTTTCACTTATTATTGTTTCTTTTCTCAGAAAACTAAATTGAGTAACTTTAAGAGCAACATTCATAGAATAGGGTCATTTTTATTGCATTTTCATCTACTTGCATTGATGAAAATGTTTACCCGATTTTATGACTATGGAGGAGAGAGAAGGTACTCTTTGGATCTTATTCTCTAAAATACATTTTTTCTAAAAGAACTAGTAGCTAATGAAAAGAAAATCCTGGCACTAGGAATGATGTTCAGTGGTAGAGCATTGGCTTCTCATGAGTCAAAGCAAGGACTCTGAGTTTGGTTTCTAGCACTGGGGGGTGGGGTTGGGGCTGCAATTCATATATTTAGGTAGAATACAGCAATCTGTATGTCCTTTCACACTGGCCAAGTTCAGAAAGACAGGAAAACAAGGACACTGCAGTGTTTTCCAAGCATGGTACAATATGCCTCAAGCCCAGTACTCAGAAGACAGCTAGGTAGACCACTGTGAATCTGTCCAGCCTTGTTTAATGAGGGCCAGAGCAGCTAGGGCTATATAATAAACTCTGCCTGAGAGAGAAAGGGAGGAGGGAGAGGGAGAAGAGGGGAGGAGAGGGGGATAAACTCAACTAACAGTCACTCAGAAAAAGCATCATTTTCCAGTGGATATGTTTACTGAGAAATCTAAATTACATATGAGGAAGCTGCTTGGTTTTTAAAGGATTCGAGAAAAGAAAATTAGTCTAATATTTAGGAAAAAAAATATGACTAGGAATTGTCCCCTGATAGAGTAACTGTTTTGTGTAAAGAACTTTTCTCTTGGGCTAAAGATACAATGGAGAGGTTGGGGCACCCGTTGCTCTGCCAGAGGACAAAAGACCAGCACCCATAACAGGGGACTTACAGCTCCAGGAGACCCACTGCTTTCTTCTGACCTCCTTGGGCATTGACATCATATAAGCAAACACACACACACACACACACACACACACACACACACACACCACATACTTAAAATAAACCCTTAAATGAACTGTTCTCAACTCCATCTTCCCTTCCTAAATGTTTATTATAAGGTACAGGTCCTCAAGATTGTGACTGCACCACTTAACTCTGAAGGAAGTTTAGAAATCACAAAAGCAAAACACTCTTTATTCATGAGGACTGCAGTAGCAGGCGTTGGACTCTAGAGGCTGCAGAAATGGCTAAGCAGTCCAGAGCACTTACTGTTCTTGCAGATGGGGAGCTCTGCTCCCAGCACTCACTCACATGGAGCCTCACATCTGTAACTTCAGGTCCAGAGGTTCTAGCACCCTCTTCCGGCCTCCTAGGGCACTATACCCAGACGGTGCCTAGCTAAACATGAAGGCAAAAATCCATATGCATTAAAATAAATAATTTTTTTAAGTTGGCTCTCACCCTTCTCTAAGACCTTGGTTTGTTCTACTTGGAGATGACTTGTGCCTTCTGTATTTTAAATACATACTAGTTTTCCTCAAAATTGTATCAAGTACAAAAGATAGATGCGATCCAAAGGTTTTTTAGCCTAATGAACCTGTTACCTTGTATGCAAACAATACATGCCATCATCCCCTGCACTTGGGGAGGTAGAGGCAGAAAAATCACGAGTTCAAGGTCATCTTCCATCTTATATCAAGTTTAAGGCCAGCCTGAGTTTGAGTTTCATAGTGAGGATTTCCATTGCTGTGAACAGAAACCATGCCCAAGTCAACTCTTATAAAGGACAACGTTTAATTGGGGCTGGCTTACAGGTTCAGAAGTTCAATCCAATATCATCAAGGCAAGAAACATGGCAGTCTCCAGGCAGGTATGGTGCAGGAGGAGATGAGGGTTCTATATCTCATTCCAAAGGAAAACAGAAGACTGTCTCACTGGCAGCTAGGAGGAGGGTCTCATTCTCACCCCACAGTGACACACTTCCTCCAACAAGACCACTTATCCTAATAGTGCCACTCCCTGGGCCAAGCATGTTCAAACCAACACACTGAGCTAGGGGAAACCTTGTCTCAAAACAGGCAGAAAAGATTTCGTTTTGTTTTGGTTTTTTATTGGATATTTTCTTTATTTACATTTCAAATGTTATCCAACCCCCCTCTTTTCCAGTTTCCAACCCCCCCCAAGTCCCCTATTCTATCTCCCCTCCAATGGCTTCTATGAGGGTGTTCCCCCATCCACCCACCCACTCCTGCCTCCTGCCCTCGAATTCCCCTACACTGGAGCACCTAGCCTTCACAGGACCTCTCCTCCCACTGATGATGCCTGACAAGGCCATCCTCTGCTACATATGGGGCTGGAGCCATGAGTCCCTCCATGTGTATTCTTTGGTTGGTGGTTTAGTCCCTGGGAGCTCTTCCTATGGAGTTGCAAACCCCTTCAGCTCCTTTAGTCCTTTCTCTAACTCCTCCACTGGAGACCCCATGCTCAGTCCAATGGTTGTCTGCGAACATCTGCCTCTGTATTTGTCAGGCTCTGACAAAGCCTCTCAGGAGACAGTTGTATCAGGCTCCTATCAGCAAGCACTTCTTGGCATCCACAACAGTGTCTGGGTTTGGTGACTGCACATGGGATGGATCCCCAGGTGGGGCAGTCTCTGGATGGCCCCTCCTTCAGTCTCTGTTCCATACTTTGTCTCCATATTTGCTCTTGTATTTTGTTCCCCCTCCTAAAAAGGACCAAACCACCCACACTTTGGTCTTCCTTCTTTTTGAGCTTCATATGGTCTGTGAATTGTATCTTGAGTATTCTGAGCTTTTGGACTAATATCCACTTATCAGTGAGTGCATAACATGTGTGTTCTTTTATGATTGGGTTACCTCACTCAGGATGATATTTTCCTAGTTCCATTTGCCTAAGAATTTCATGAATTCGTTGGGGTTTTTTGTTTTTCTTTTTTTAATTCATTGTTTTTAATAGCTGAGTAATATTCCATTGTGTAAATGTACCACATTTTTTGTATCCATTCTTCTGTTGAAGGACATCTGGGTTCCTTCCAGCTTCTGGCTATTATAAATAGGGCTGCTATGAACATAGTGGAGCATATGTCCTTGTTATATGTTGGAGCATCTCCTGGGTATATGCCCAGGAGTGGTATAGCTAGGTCCTCAGGCAATACTATGTCCAATTTCTGAGAAACTGCCAGACTGATTTCCAGAGTGGTTGTACCAGCTTGCAATCCCACCAACAATGGAGGAGTGTTCCTCTTTCTCCACATCCTCGACAGCATCTGCTGTCACTTGAGATCAGCATCTGCTGATTAAAACCTGAGTTTTTGATCTTAGCCATTCTGCTTTTGCATTTTCCTGGTGACTAAGGATGCTAAATATTTCTTTAGGTGCTTCTCGGCCATTCGAATTTCCTCAATTGAGAATTCTTTGTTTAGTACTGTATCCCATTTTTAATAGGGTTATTTGATTCTATGAAGTCTAACTTCCAGAAAAGATTCTTTAAAAAAAGATTTAATAAAAGCACAAGCTAAATTGGATTTCAAGGCTAAACAAATGATTAATAATATCAGCCCATCTTGTTTATTAAAACGAGATGGCTCAGCAGATAAGAGTGCCTGCTGTCCTGCAAGAGCACCTGAGTGTGATACCCAGCACCCATGTCAGATGGCTAACAACCATACGTAACTCCCGATCCAGGGGACCCAGTGCACTTTTCTGTCCTTTGAAGATCCTGCTCACATGTGGGGTAGTGCATCCACAGCTCCATAGTAAATAAAAATAAGTACTTTTTTAAAAGAAAGAAAAATGTTCCACTCTGGAACTGGCTTTGCTTTTCCTAGAGAGATAAGGTAGGGCAGACTACCCTATAATATCTGTGTAAACAATCCCAGCCTTCCATTCCATAGGCATGGATGTCCCATGCCGTGTTCTCATTTTAATTTTAATCAACTGAACCATGATTATATTTGTCAACTAAATTTGAGGTTGTTTGATTGATTGACCATACAGCTATGGTATTTGACTATACTCATTACTACAGTTCAACACATCTGTTGTGACAAAGAATTGGTTCTGATGACCTCTGGTAAGAGAATGACACTCAGGACACTCAGACCATAACTGTATGTCTTTTGGTATGATAAGTTGAAGACTTTTTTTTTTTTTTTGTTTTTCGAGACAGGGCTTCTCTGTGTAGCCCTGGCTGTCCTGGAACTCACTCTGTAGACCAGGCTGGCCTCGAACTCAGAAATCCACCTGCCTCTGCCTCCCAAGTGCTGGGATTAAAGGCGTGCGCCACCACCGCCGGGCAGTTGAAGACTTTTTAAGTTAGTATTCCAAAGAGATTATGTATATGGAATTTCAATCCTGGGAGACTAGAGACCCTCTGTATACTTTTTGGGTGTGTGGTGCTTTGAACAGGAATGGCCCCATTGGCTCAAATATTTGAGTGCTTGGTCTTTAGGGAGTGGCACTACTTAAGAGAGATTAGGAGGTGTGCCCTTGTTGGACGAGTGTGTCACTGTGGGGTGGACTTTAGAGTTTTAGAGTTTCAGAAGCCCACACTAAACACAGAGGTTCTCTCTCTCTCTCTCTCTCTCTCTCTCTCTCTCTCTCTCTCTCTCCCTCTCTCCCTCCCTCCCTCCCTTCCTCCCTCCCTCTCTCTCTCCCTCTCTCCCTCCCTCCCTCCCTCTCTCTCTTTCTGCCGTGCTTCCCTCCATGATCATGATGGACTAAACCTCTGAACCTGTGAACCAGCCCCGATTGGATTAAATGCTTTCTTTCCTAAGAGTTGCCTGGCTGCGGCTACTCGTCACAGTAATAGAACAAAAACAGGATGTTTGTGTGAAAATTTAAATTCTCATTTCTTATGAAAAGCTGGGATATCTGGCAACTTTGAACTCCTGTGGCACAAAGAACTGAAGCAAGGCATCCAGGACCACCCAATGGTTTTCTACAGCCTCTGCCTGATGGGGGTCACACAACCTGGGACTAACTTGAGGCCTGCAGACGTGCAGAATTTATGATGCCTGCTCTCTATATATTGTGCCCCAGATGTGCCATCCCCAAGGATATTGTGTGACTCTGCTTATGCTTGCCCAGCTTCTAGAAAGGTCTCTCTTCCACATTTCTCATCTTAAGGCTCATTTCAAACACTACATCTTCCACAGGGTTCTCATGACTGAGGGTTGGTTACTGCCTGGTTCCTAAACTCCCAGGAGACTCTGTGATCCACACTCTTCAGCTCTTGGTAACCTAGACTATTTCATATAAAACTTTCCAATGCATAAACACTAGTAACTAGAAGTCACTTACTGTGTAGTCCAAAGAAAATTAGAAACTCAAAATGGATACTGGCTTCATGGAAAAACACAGCTTCACATTCCCCAGACTTCCTAGAGAAGGGTTTCTTTCCTGAGCTAGACCTTCTCCATGAAGAGGGGGTAAATCTTTTTTCACCCTCCTCCCCACTCACAGATCCATCTGTCTATACCATGGAGAGACTCTGTTTTGCCTGGTAGTAAAGGTCCTGAGGTGATGGGTCGGGGGGAAGGGGGGGGTGCTACCCGTGTGTGTCTATGTGCCCCATTCTAAAGCTCAGTATTGAAAGATCCAAAGATCCATTGTTGTCTCGAAAGCAGGGTTACCTATCTAGACTTCATCAGCAAATTAAGCTAATAAGTCCTTTTCTTCTAGTTGAATATTTATCTCACAATAGCTTCCAAACATGACAACCCCTTTCATTGACCTTTCTTTTTTAAATAAAAACATATTTCTAAAAAAAAAAAGTTTTTTTATTATTATTATTATTTTTTAATTTTACATGGTTGTAAGCCACAGCTGTAGAAGTGCCTGTGGAGGGAATCAGATCCCCTGGTCCTGGAGATACAGGTGGTTACAAGCAGCCTGCTGTGAGTGCCAAACTTGGGACCTCTTGAAGGGCAGCAACTATCCTTTCCAGCTGAGCTATCTCAGAGGCCCTGTTGATCTCCTTCCAATGCCAACAACACATACTTTACTTGAATCTGTTTTGTTTAGTTGTTTGGTTGTTTTGAGACAGGGCCTCACTATGTAGTCCAAAGTCAAAAATCCTCCTGCCTCAGCCTCCAGAATGATGAGATTTTAGATGTATGACACTATTCCTGGATTTTTCTTGAACTAGCAAAAATAAGCCCTCAAAAGCATTTATCAAATTAGATCAGAAGGCATATAAATATAACTGATGGGATGTAATTTCTATTATGCATACATCCTCATAATTCAAATATTTCTTAATGGGGGACAAAACTCAGTGAGTAGAGAACTTACCTAGCACACACAGAGATTTGGGTTCAAAACTCAGTACCATTTTTATTTTAAAAGAAAAATCATTCCATTTTTAATAATAAAATATTCATTTTCAATTTTAAAAAGCAAAATCAAAATAAAAGTTAAATGCCATCTTAACAAAATACAAACCATTCCATATATAACATAAAATATTTATTTGCTATTTACATTTCATTTGTATGTATATCATACCACATATCAAAAAAGTGAAAGGAAAAAAAAGAGAAACTGGGCAAGTGTGCACCATCAGCCCGGGGAAGAAACACAGCACGTGTGCACCATCAACCCAGGGAAGAAACACAGCAAGTGTGCACCATCAGCCCGGGGAAGAAAGTATCTCATGGTTTGGAACTCATTAGCAGTCTCGGAGATCTCGTTTCTTGCCTCTCTTCAGTTTCTTGTTTGTTTCCTGGCGAATAGTGTCATACTCCAGTATGGCCATTCTGGAAAGCCTCTGTAAGAAGTCAGAGGGTGCTCCTGTGAAAGGGTCACTGAAGACAGAGCCTGTGAGGAAGAAAGCCAGCTGTTACAGCTCAGATCAGAAGGACTGGCGATATCTGTGAGGTGACACGTGGTACCAATGATGCCCACAAGACACTACTGAATCTTTGCCTACATATCTTGAACTTACCAGAAAGGCCAATGCCTACTTCTAACATACCTAAAAAATGGCAAACTGTTGAGTATATGTCTCAAGAAACTTTACCACTAACTTTGGGTAAAATTATTTCAGGAAAATGCTAAGAGTTTAACGTAGGGCTCAGATATCAACAAATATGTGTTTTCTGTCACATGCAGTATACAACACCTCCAACATAATACCCTCCAAATCTAACAAGCGCAGTAAGGGGAGGCAGTAAATGTAGATACCAGAATTGCTAGAACATTCTCTGTATCTTATAGGTGTCGTTAAGTTACCTGATTCAGCAGAGTTTTTAGTGAGGAAATCCTGATCAAGCATATCAGAAGTGAGGAGTTGGGAATGTCTGATTTTAAAACTTCAAAGGACAGACTCTCCCTCCAAATAGGATAGAAATACTCAATGGTGCTTAGAAAAGAAACTGACTTTAGTCAATTTGTGCCGGGCAGTGGTGGCACACGCCTTTAATCCCAGCACTTGGGAGGCAGAGGCAGGTGGATCTCTGAGTTCGAGGCCAGCCTGGTCTACAGAGTGAGTTCCAGGACAGCCAGGGCTACACAGAGAAACCCTGTCTGGAAAAGCCAAAAAAAAAAAAAAAAAAAAAAAAAAAAAAAAAAAAAAAGTCAGTTTGTAGGTCTAAACATTTGCAATATAGATAGATACTTAAGTGAAATGTGTTCAGTACACAAAATTCATTTTAAAAAAATTACAAGATAAGAATGAGAGTCCAGGACTGGAGAGATGGCTTCATGGTTAAGAGCATTCATTCACTGCTCCTCCCAAAGTCCTGAGTTCAATTCCCAACACCCTCATGGTGGCCCACAACTGTCTGTCTTTTGGTGTGCAGACATACATGCAGACAAAGTACCCATATACATAAGATACATAAATAAAAAAAATCTTAAAAAGGAGAAGGTGGTGAAGGGGGAGGAGAAGGAGGCTGGAAAGATGACTCAGAAGTTTAGAGCCCTGTCTGTTCTTCCAGAGGATCCAGGTTGATTCCCAGCATCCACGTGGAAACTCACAACTTGTCTGTAACTCTTCTGGCCTCTGAGTGTACTGAACACACATGGTGCATAGTACTACAGCACAAAATACATGTAAGCAAAGGCACCATACACATAAAATAATAGGTTTTTAAAAGAAGATAGGATAGAATGGAACATTCAGGAAGGGTGGTAAAGGGTTCCGTGCTAAATTTACATTCAAGCCTGTGCTTCAGAGGAGGAGCCTCTTTGAGTAGGCAATACTGTGGGTAGAGGTGGAGAATGCATGCCGAGATTTAAACTAAGGAAGCCAGTTTCAAGGCTTCTAAGGCACCCGTGAGAGCTATGCTGGAGGCCTGGCCTTGGTCCTGAGAGGACAGAAGTGTGTGTAATGAACCTCAGACATCAAATTTACCAACTATGCAGAGCTTAGCTGAAACATTAACAAGCTAGGCAAGGGGCTTGGGCACATAATGGCAGCTCCCAGAAGTCTGAGGCAGGGGATTACTGTGAGTTGGAAGCCATCCTTGCCACATAGAAAAACCCTATTGAAAAAAAATCAAAGGTGCGGGAAGAACCCCGTGAAGTGATGACGTACCTTTCGACTTCTCCTGAAGTGCTGCCATGCTGCATGACTCTTTGGTCTTCTTTATCCTAAACATTATGGGCAGTCACAAAATGGCATATGTCAACCCTCAGCCTGTGACTTTGAAGAACACAACAAGAGGCAAACAACATAGTCTCAGTGATGCGCCCTTGGCTTTTTATGTTTTGTTTTGCTTTGCTTTGTTTGCTCCTGTGCTGGGGACACGCCCCCATGCTCCTGTGTGGCACGTGATGTGTTCTACGAAAACTCAGCTTGTTAAACGATGTCACATAAGAATAACAATAAGTGTACAGAAGAGAACTAACTCTATCATAATCAACCCCATCAGAAGTGGAAATGAACCAACCCGACAGTAGACTTCTCTAGTACACATCACCAGTAGCCAAGCATTGACTAAGGCTCTGTATAGGCCTTTAAGGTAAGTTTAAGCAGTCGTGACAGAAGCAGCCCTGAAAGGAGGCACACTAGCATACCCGTGTGTCACATGAGATGCCTAGACCCCATATTTCTGCACTATCAGTCACCACAATCTGATGTTTTCCTATAATTAACTCTTGTCCCTGAAGAGTACATCAGCATTACAAATTATTGGGGGAAATGGGTAAGGTGATCCACCGTAAGGATTCCACATTTCACATAACTACAGTCAACTTAAATCTTTACATCCACGATGCTATTATCAGTTACTTTCCTTGTGTGTTTCGAGAATCATCTGAAAACTTCTGATCCTCATTAAGAAATTTATCATTATTTATTATTAAGAAATTAATCGTTGAGAAAAGATTAGACATTTACCAAAGTTTTAGAATCAAATACTCAAGGGGATTAAAAGAAGGTAAAGAGTTGTGCACAGACAAATCAACAAGAGTACTTCCTTGCTTTGCCAAGGTCGTTTTCTCACAGAATGGTGTGTGATGTGCAGAGGGGAATAAACACTTGAAGGCAACTTGATATGCTCTCACTGGCATGGCTGCAGCGAAGGCACTTCAATCTAAGGCGAGGAAAAGCACCAACATTCACATTTGCCCACCCGTTCACAAGCATTACATCACCTAGCCCCTATCATTCCACTGTGCACACAAAGGTGCTAGCCGGAGTGTGAACAAATGTGTTCAGATTATCCCTCACCAAGAAGCAAATTCACGGCTGTCAGTGTAAAATGTCATTTCCCTAACAGCCAGATAACAAACAAACAAAAAAAAACCAAAGACAGCTGAAGTAGGGAAGCGACAGAAAGCTCAGACGTAGGAGGGTTAAGTCATGGGGTGTTTCCCAGACTTCCGGTTCATTTAGACTGAGCACCTGTTGGTGGAAGGGTAACAAGTCTGGATGAGACGGGTAGAAACTCTGTTGCCCCAGGCTACCCTACATATTCTCATGTGCACGCCAGCAAAGGGCTGCACATCATGGGACAGGGGAGCGTCACGGACACTAGTGTCTTAGAAATGATGTAAACGCTCCTCAGCAGGTCTGGGGTCCATGCTTCAAAGGGCACCTCCTCTCTCGCTCTGCACACTTACCATCCTTCCTCTTTTGACAGAACATTTGCCCCACCAGCAACTCACTGTTTCTTTTTTATTGTCTCGAGTTCTGCCTTTTCTTTTTGAGATTAGTTCCCATAACCATGTAACTTTTCATTGAGGATGACCTTGAATCTCTGACCACCCTGCTGCTTCCAGAGGGCTTGGACAACAGAATGCTGTACCACATCCAGTTTATGCAATGCTGGAGGTGGGCAAACATTCTATCAGTGGTGCTACATCCCCAGCCCTACTCCTTTACACTTTGGTGCTGGGAAATCTGTCTTCAGAAAATATTCTAAGTGTTGACAAAGTCTATAGATGGGATGTCCTCCTTGTGATGCTACTCACAAAACCAAAGATGTCACCAAAACTGACAAGCTTGAAATAGGACGTGATTGGCCAGACCTCAGGGCAATGTGCACACAATAATGTAGCTAGCAAGACTATGCAAAATAAAGATCATATGACATGGTAAGTGTCAACTTCAGGGCTTTGGGGATGTCATTGGGTTTGGATATTTTTTGTTCTGGTGGGTTTGGCTTGTTGAGACAGGGTCTCACTAAGCAACACTTGCTGGCCTGGAACTCACTTTGTAGACAAGGCTGGACTTGAACTCACAGACATCTGCTTACTTCTGCCTCCCAAATGCTGGGATTAAAGCTGTATTCCACAATGCCTGGTCAATATTAAGTCTTAAACAGCAGAATAAGAGGCTGCAAAGATGACTCAACAGTTAGTGTTCTCCCCACTTACATCTGGTGCTGTCAACACCTCTGGCCTCCTTAGGCACCTGAACTCACATGCACCTGAGTGAGACTGGCTCACTTTTCACTAGTATGTTCTAGTTATTTACTTATGTTTTTACAATTAAATGTCAAGAGTATTTAACAGCAATCCTATTTGAAAAACTCAAGAAATAAAAGCTGAGGGCTAAAGAGTTGGCTCATCAGTCAAGAGCATTTGCTGGTCTTGCAAGAGGATCTGGGTTTAGTTCCCAGCACACACACACACACACACACACACACACACACACACGGCCACTCACAACTGTCTGTAACTCCAATTGTAAAAAATCTGACTCCACCTCCTGGCTTCTGCACGCACCAATCATACATGTGGTGTACATACGTAGCATGGAAAACATTCATACACATTAAAATAATGCTTTTGCGGGCAGTGGTGGTGTACGCCTTTAATCCCAGCACTTGGGAGGCAGAGGCAGGCGGATTTCTGAGCTCGAGGCCAGCCTCGAGTGACTACAGAGTGAGTTCCAGGACAACCAAGGCTAACAGAGAAACCCTGTCTTGAAAAAAACCAAACCAAACCAAAACAAAATAATGTTTTTGGGTTTTGAGACAGGATTACACTGTGTAGCCTTGGCTGTCCTGGAACTCACCTCATAGACCAGGAGGCCTCAAACTCAGAGATCTACCTTCCTCTGTCTCCCAAATGCTGGTATAAAGGCGTGTGCCGCCACCACCCAGTCAGTAAAAATATTCTTAAAAAAAAAAAAGTATAATCCACATGCCTATAGTCCCAGGACTTGACAGAAGACACTTACTGCTCTGCCATATTGTGGGTTAAAGGCTACCCTGGGCTACATGAGACCCTCTCTCAAAGAAAATAATAAAGCCAGGGCTGGGAATATGGCTCCGTGGTGGATGGCTAGCACAGCAATCACAGAGTCCTGGCCTCAGTCTTTAACAGCACAAAAGCAAACAGTGGTGAACACCTTTAATCCCGGTGCTCCGGAGGCAGAGGTAGGTGATCTCTGTGAGTTCAAGGCCACTTGGTCTTCAGCATGGGTTCCAAATCAACCCAGGCTACAGAGATCTCCATCTTAGAGAAAACTGAAAAAATAAATCTAACATCCCAGTCTTGTATACAGCCTGTGGGTGAATGACTTTGAAGTTCGTTGTAGTAAGAAGATCATATGAAAATGAAAATGAAAATCTGCCAAGCTTAGTGGTTCATGCCTATAATCTAGCACCAAAAAAGACAAAAACAAAACCAACTCACCCAGATATAGATATCTGTATATCTATATCTTCTTTTAAAAAAAGTTACAACTCACATAATGTTTCTTTTTATTTTAAGATTTATTTTATGTATGAGTACACTGTGGCTCTTTTCAGACACACCAGAAGAGGGCATCGGATCCCATTACAGATGGTTGTGAGCCACCATGTGGTTGCTGGGAATTGAACTCAGGACCTCTGGGAAGAGCAGTCAGTGCTCTTAACCCCTGAGCCACCTCTCCAGCCCTAATGTTTCTTTTTTATAAGATGGCCAAATGAACAAATGTTAATCTGTGGTGCCTAACGTTGATTCTCAATGAGACACACCTGGAAAGAGGGAACCTTAACTGAAGGACTTCCTCGTTGGGTTAGCCTGTAGATGTGTCTGTTGGGCATTCTCTTAATTGCTAATTAATATAGAAGGGCAGAGATCATTGGGCACAGTACCAACCCTAGACAGGTAGCCCTGGGCTGCATCAGAAACTTAGCTGAAGCTGAAGAGATATCTAGGAGGTTAAGAGCACTGGCTTTTCTTCCAGAGAACCTGGGTACAGTTCTCAGCACCCACAGAGTGGCTGGCAATCATCTGTAATTCCAGTTCCAAGGATTCCAACCCCCTCTTCTGGCCTCTGAAGACACCAGACCTGTATGTAGTACACATATATCCATGCAGGCAA